>NC_092872.1:138825758-139125758 GCF_028372415.1 Notamacropus eugenii | reverse complement strand
AAAGCTAGGACAGCCACTGAAGCAGCTGTATAAACAGAATGTGTTTAGCCAAGTCTCCCACATGTTGTTTGGTGCTGGTAAGCAATTCTTTTTCTCCACATATAGATGGGAATTAAGAAGAATGCAGTGGGAAAGGCCCAGATGGCATGAGGGCTTGCCCTTATAGGATCTTAAAGATGAAGGAGTGCTTTGTGCTTATAGCTTAATTCTTAATATGCACCACTAGGCCAATTTAAGCTGCCTTTAGGTGCTTAGTGTTGCTTTCCAAGTGTCCCTCATGAGACACATTTTGCAAAGCACCTATTGGGGTTCTAAGGAGTCAGCATTTCTGAAAGTACTTTCCAGCTTCAGACTCTGGGATGTATGTACTATCCGTGCCTGGAAAGATCTGATGAATGCAGAAGTTCAATTGAACTTCATAAAGAGAGAGATCTGAGCAAAACCAGCCTTTGCTTTTTAATCCCATCAAAAGTATAGAGAAGTACCCCGTGGGATTAAAACAAAGATGACTGTCAAAGGAAACTAAGAAATAAGAAAAGAATTGGCATCTTAGTAACATAACTCTTAGTGTTTTCTCCCAGTACTTGGACAGAAAATCTTATTTCTTATTTTCCTCTATAAATGCTAATACAACAAAAACCTCCAACTTGAGATTGACTTCCAGATTTATACAGGTGTGTCGAAACCTTGCAGTGGTATAGAAGTATAAGCTAAGCTATGAGGGTCTCCAGTTCTTTTTCTGTAAAATGAGAAGGTTGGACAGAACCAAGATATTTCCCTAAAATTCTGTGAACCTAAGAAGAAGAGAGAAGGTGAAGAGAATTAAATAATATGATTCAGTAGTCCCTTAAGAGTAGCTATTGGCACAGATCTTTTCCTTCAGCATGTACTACCTAGCCTTATTTCTTTCAAAGGAGAGCTCAAAAATCAATTCCTGTGCTACCTGTGAGCTAGTAACCCTTGTTCTCTTGAACCACAGAGGGGAAAAAAAAGAAGGAATATTGTTATCTACTCCTATTTCTCTACTCTGCCTCTCACAATTCCCTCTTTTCTCCCCCCCCCCCTTTTTTCTGGGATCATGCTTCTTTCTTTCTGTAGCAGAGAGAAGCCATCAGGCAAGAGTACTTCCATTTTATCTTGTCTTCACCTCTGAATATCTCATAAGACATATTCTTCCATCTCTAATAACAAGAGAGATGGCTCTCCTATTTTCCAAGATGAAATGCTTCAACCATTCCTTTATACTGAAATTTGACTATAAATGTTTGGTGACCTTTAAGTTTCTTTCTGGCTCTAAATCTGATCCTCTGATCTTTCCTGTCTTTAGACCATTGATTTGAACCCCTTCCTTTTACATATGAGGAAACTGAGGCACAGAGAAGTTCAGTGACCTGCTCAGTGTCACATTTGAGGCAGTATTTGAACTCAGGTTATCCTGAGCTGACTTTTAAAGCAAAAACCAAAAAGCCCTCTTTGTTTGACCCTAATGCTCCTTTTAGTTAACATCCTATTTCTCTCTTTTACTTAACTACCAAATTTCTCAAACAACTACAGTTTCTGCTTTTTTTTTGCCACCCCATATTCCACTGAAACCACATTCTTGAAGTCACCAATGACTTCTTCATCCATGAATTTAATTGTTCTTTTCTCATTCTTCTTGCCCTTTTTGTAATATTGAAACTACTGACTCCTTTTCACCTTCCATCTGCTCCTGTCATTATGCTTATCATCATCATAGATCATAATAATAAAAAGCCAATAAGTCTCTTACCCCCTCGGAAGCTTAACAGTTTAGTTAGGGAGACAGCTATGAATACCAAGTAGTCTTATGATAAAATGCCAAAATTAGTGGTACAAATGTGCTGTAGTTCTTGTTGGGCCACACTTGATTCAGGCTGATCCAGTGGTTCAGGTTCAGGAAAGGAATGAAACAAAACCCTCATTGACCATCCAACACTTAACAAAAAAAAAAGTTCACCTAACATGGAAAGGATACTTGATAAGGCTACAGTACTGGGATAGATGCAGTTGCCCTTATCTATTTGTCAAAACACTTGGTTAAAAGGGAATATTGATTCCCATATCTTTAAGGTTGTTCATCACTACAATATTATTGTCACCGTATAAATCTCTGTTCTGGTTCTGCTCAGTTCTTTCTGCATCAGTTGTTCATGTAAGTCTTCCCTGGTTTCTCTGAAACCATTCCCTTCATCATTTCTTACGACACAATATATTCTGTCACATTTGTATACTGTAACTTGTTCAGCCATTCTCCAATTGATGGGCAGTTTCTAATTCTTTGCCATTGCAAGAAAAGCTGTGAAACAAAGTCTTCTTTTAAAATGATTAATCTGTGTTATAGAGGATGGAACTTCTTTTCCTTTGGTTTCCATAATGTTACATTTTCCTGGTTCACAAAATTGCAAAGACTCAAGACTTAGAATGGTTCTCAGAGACCATCATATTTGTCTCATTAGATTGTGAGTTCCTGTTTTTTGCTCTTTTTGTATCACTAGTGGCCAGCAAGGTGCCTAGTTCAAAGTAGGCACTTAGTATCTATTAACTGACTAACTAATCCAACCTTTTCCTGGATAGGAGTACCTCCAAACAGTTTTCCCTATAAGTAGTCATCCAGATTCTGCATGATGATTTCCAGTGAATGGAAATTTCCCATCTCCTAAAGCAAGCCATTCCATTTTCAGATAGCTTTAGTCATGGTATTTCTTTCATTCGGTTGAACTCTGCTTCTCTGACACATTAATTCATTGTTCCTACTTCTGCCCTTTGGGAATCAAACAGAACAAAATGAATTCCCCTTCTACATAAGGAGACTTAAAGACTTAAGACTTAAAGATAGATGTCATGGCCCTCCCAAGTATTTGCCAGGCTAAATATTTCCAGTTCATTTAACTCTTCCTGGGATGGTATGCTAGCTAATAATCATGCCTAAGCCGGTTTAATGCCTAAAATGTGGCACTGCTCTAGATGTGGTTCGACCAGAGTAGAGTACAACTAGTCTTTAGCTTCCCTCATTCTGTGTCCTGTGTCTCTTTATGTAGCCCAAAACCAGGTAAACTTTTTTTGGCTTCCTCTGTCACACACTGTTGACTCTCAGTGAGTGAACAGTCCATTAAAACTCCCAGATCTTTTTGACATGAGTTGTTGCTTAGTGATATTACCCTAGATATATACTTGTGAAACTGATTTTTTCAACCCAAATATAGGTCTTTTTATTCTTCTCTATTTAGTTTTCTCATATTAGCATAACCTTTTAGATGGGTAAGGTCCTTTTGGATTCTGTGTCTTCTGGCATGTTGGCTATCCTTCAGAGCTTTGGATCATTTTCATATTTAATAAGCATGTCATTTCTATGTTCTCTTTCTGCATCTCTGACATTTCCTTCTCTGATGGTTTCTTCTTTTTGTATAGGACTATTTTCTGCTTGATGATGCTCGTCTCCTTTAGATGCCTCATCCATTTAGATGACTTAGACTGTTAACCTCCATTTGAATGATTCCTGAATCTTTATCTTGGTATTCTACTTCTGAATTTTCAATTACCTGTAGGACATCTCTACTTCAAAGACCTGTCATTATTCTAAAAGTAACATTTCTATTAATGGTACCATTGATTTCTCAGTCACCCTTCTGCTCCTCCATCTCATCTCTCTTTCCTCCATATCTAAAAATACTAATACCTGATACTTAGATGACATTTTAAGATTTATTTCACAAGTCCTTAGGATTCTTCTTTCAAAGTCTTTGTCACATCCATTCCTTCCTTCCATTCATTCCTGTTGCTATCATCCTAATTTACTTAATGTCTGGTTTAATACAAACTGTCCCTGTAAGATCTGGAATTCCCCTGACTAGGGAACCCTGTACCTTCCCTATAACTGTGGAGTGAGTTTGATACCAAAGAAAGAGGCCAAGAGATTCCAGATTGATTATAGGAGTTTAATCAATCATTATAAATATTTACAAATGGGCAATCTGGGGTGACTGCCAGATTATTCAATGGATTCCCATGAAGATTCCCAAATTTCCATGGTAATTATAGAAATCAGACAAAAAAAAAAAAAAAGGGAAGAAGAGCCATAGGGTGTTTCACTGCAGATTAGTGGATATTTTGAGTTTTTTTGCTTAGTTAATGTTTTGGCTAACATTTTAGTTTATTCTTAGTATTGAATCTGGTTCCCAGATATTTAGACATTTAACCAAGTGCTGTTGGGAAAATGCCCAGGCACTCAAGATTGGTTACTAGTCATGTACTGGTCATCGTATCTAAGTTAGGACTTTTTGACAAGTCACCATGTCTGCGTTTCCACCTTTCACACAGTTTAAGTTAACGACTTTTCAATTTTTACTGTGTATTATGACTTTTCCCCAGTCAGGACCCCACAGTCTGCACAGTTCCATTTCAAGCACTAAGACTTCTGGGATACTAAGTACAGTGGTCTACTTGCCTCTTTACCTTCAATTCCTCCCCATTTTAGTCCTCCTTGTATGGTGCTGTCAGTTTCATGCCATACTTATTCCTCCAAAATCATTCACCTAAATTGCACTGCATATAGGAAAATGTTCGACCTCATTAGCATGACATTCAGGGTCATTCATAGTCTAAATCCATAATTAACTTTCCAGATTTACCCACTAATATTGATTTTTGCATTTTTTTGGAAGCTGGTAGCATATAAATCCTTAAAAAAAAGTCTCCTACACAAATACTTCAAGTCAAATGAGTTTATTAGTTATACCTCAAACATGCTTTCTGTTTCTCTGCTTCCACAGTTCATGCTCTTTTTCCCTTACTAAAAGGTCTTTGATAAGACCCAGTTAAACTCTACCTCTTCTAATTCTTTCAAGAAACCATCCCTTACTTTTCCAAATTCTGGTAACATCTACTGAGTCTTCATTTAGTTGGCCTGTTATCATATACTGCCTTGTATCTTTTCTCCTGTTTTGAAATGATACTTAAAAGTCTTGTGATTTTAATAAAGCAAAAACAACTTGTCCCAGCTTATTGCATCCCCCCCGCAATAGATCTAAATTCCTTGATGATGGAGACAGTATCTTATGACTCCCCTTCTCTCCTTCCCAGTTCTTGTTTAGTGCAATGTCTTGTGCATAGCATGTCTTCAAATATATGTTTTATCAACTTGATATCTTAATTTTACTGGCTGAATTAGTTTCAGTCTAGGAATTTGGAGAACCTTTGGAATATAGAGGGATGATTCTACTCTTCTGTCCACCATCCTCACCATTTAATAGTAAACACTCTCTAAATGGACGATTTTGTGGTAAGCCATTGAGCATGCTAGAGAAATAGCTAGCGCACAAAACTTACCGATCCTGGTGAAGTTCATGAAAGTTTTGTTTTTGTGTATGTGTGTAGTTGATTGAGGCCCTAGGAACTAGAGGCATAAGATATAATATAAGATATTAGTGTTGTTCTAATTTATGCCTCACTTCAGGTGTGTTAATAGAATACAATATAATTTATCTAGATTATCTTCAGTTTCAGATTAGCTTGTGGAAGCAGCAGCATTGAATATCACTACACAACTTCCCCTTGCCCTTTTTTTTAATTCTCATGCTTGATGTGTCAGAGATGTTTCACTGGTTTTTCATTCTCCCCCAAGGATTTGGAGCAATAGTTGCAAGATCATAGTCCAGATCCCTTCCTCAGTCACTTCTAAGCTGCATGACCCTATGCAAGTCACATTATCTGCTAATAGTCCCTACCGTCCAGCGTTGTTCTAAGGATAAGATGAAATAATATTTGTAAAGGACTATATAAATGTTAGCTATTATTAATAGTAGTAGTGAGGAGGAGAAAAGTTGGTAGATATTATTTATCCTTCCAAATCTACATTTTGGAATATTTAAGCATTGTAATTGACTGCTGAGGTAAAAAGGAGAAAATGAGGGAGAATGAACGGGAGAGGAATCTAATTCATTCCCTGCCTGATTTTTCACATTTTATCAGACTCACTCTAATGACCTTGACTGGGTTCTGATAAATTTTCAGAACTCCAGAAGCTCACTCTTCCTCAAAGATGGTCCTTATAACCATTTAGAGAAGGGGATCAGGGAATGCAATTTTAGCAAATGACAGAACCAAAGAGTGTCATTAACTTTATGTGTAGCCTGAATTTCTGACTCATTTCAACTCTTCATCATTGATCTCCAGATACTACTGTCTGTATAGGTACATTTAATGGTAATGACTTTGCTTTGGTATTTCATTTATTGGGAAGTACTAAAGTCAATGTATAAAGTGGTTCAGCTGTCAATTCCGTGGGGCTTGAATAGACGACTGGAACACTGTCCCAGCTGTCTTTAAAATGAACCTATGATGTATAAGAGCATATAGGCATAGAGGTACATTTTAAATAAATAGTGCTTATATTCCAATACAGTGTTTACAGGCTATATAATTACATAGCTATATTGAATAACTCTGACTACGACTGCCTATCAAGCTAATCATTTTATCTTTGGAAATATTTAAACCCTGTTCAGATTCTGTTGATAGATTTTTTTATTTTTTCCTAAGTATTACAAGCCAATATACCTATGCTTCATTTTGGTTTCAGAACTCTTATTTTAACCTTCCATTCCCATCTGTTTGGGAATGCAAGTTCACAAATTCAGAGTTAATCACTGTGAACAGACTCCTTTTTGCAAACTGATGCCAAAACACATCATCATTTTTTTGCAAAAGCCTGAGGCTGCTGAAATTTCATAGAAGAGGCAAAGGACGTGGAAAAAACCACTTCAACAACTTTTAGATGATTAAAAATTATAGTAGGTGAATGTTGCCAAAGTTTGTTAAAAAGTCTTGAAATTCCTACCTTGCTTTTTCAGACACAATTCAGTACTTTCCAATTCTTCTCCCCATCTTGAAACCTTGAAACTTCTCCCAATGTTGAGGGTGGGAGGATGGAGGAAGGGGACAGGATAGAACTTGGTGAAGCCCAGAAGTGTTCAGAAAAAAATCATGGTATTTTGTTTCTTGGCTGCTTAATTGTTCCTTTCCAAACTTTTTCATTTCTATTGAGTGAACTACCATTTATTTCCTTTTAGGATATGCAGGCTTGCAACCTGTGCAGCTCTGACTCTTCTCTACTCCCTCAGGCACTCTATCAAATCATCTGCAAATTCTTATTGATTCTACTGCCACAACATGACGCCTTTTCTCCACTCATATAGCTAGCCACCACTATGGTCCAAGCCCTCATCACTTCTCATTTGGAACTGGTCTCTCTGCCTCCAGGTTCTTCTCTAGTAATCCATCTTCCATATAACTGGCATGATGATCTTCCAAGGACGTAGTTCTGACCGCATCCGCTATCCTGTTCAAAAACTTCATGGTTCGTCATTTCCTTAGGTTCGTCAAATTCCTCAGACTGGAATTGAACACCCTGTACTGCATGACTGCAGTATTTTAGACTTATTTGACACTCCTCTTTCTCATACAGTCTGGTATCCAACACAATTAGACTACTAGCTGTTTTCTAACCTTTGATGATTCATCTCCTGCCTCCATGTCCTTTAGCACAAGCCATCCCCTTTATGTCTGGAATGTATTTCTTGTTCACCTTTTCATGTCTGTCAATCCTTTTTGTCTTTCAATACTCAGTTTAGTTACCATCTTCTCTGTGAAGACTTCCCTTATCTCTCCTAGTTGTTAGGTTTTTTTGCCTTAAATTACCTTACATATTTAATCTGTGTAGAATGAGTAGGCTATACCATATTGTCGCTTTCTGATTTTTTTTCCTGAACACTTCTGGGCTTCACCAAGTTCTATCCTGTCCCCTTCCTTCATCCTCCACCCTCAACTTTGGGAGAAGTTTCAAGATAGGGAGAGAAATTGGAAAGTACTGAATTGTGTCTGAAAAATCAAGGCAGGAATTTCATGACTTTTTAACAAACTTTGGCAACCTTCACCTACTAGCTGTCTTGAACAAGAGAAGCAAGGATGTCATGAGAAAAATATTTGAACAGAAAAGATGTTTGGTCATTTAGCTAGAAGGGGAAAGAGAGTTCATAAACTATCTTCCCTTACAGAGCTAAGGTGCTCCATAAGCATCCAGGAAGTATCAAGAAATATAAAGAAAGGTCTCTAGAACATTAGATCATTCCTTCCACCCCTAACCCAGCCACGTCAGACTTATTGGAGAACATGTACAAGAGTCACATAGGATAATGTTGTCATCTTCACCATTTGCAGAAGGATCTATATTACATATCTTTCCCTTCCCTTAATATATCTTAATCCTTCTCTCCTTCCATTAAAATGTAAATTTCTTGAGGCAGCGGACCTGGTACCTAGGAGAATCTGGAACACAATTGAGAAATGTTGCATGAAGTTCTTTTGAACTGTGCAGCTTCCTAGGTGTAATTAAACACTTGAATTGAATGTTTTGCATGTTATAAGCTTTCTAGACAATACAACTTATACTTTATTGCTGGAAGTTTTAAAGTCTTCCAAAGGCTTTACACAAGCAAAGAAAACAATTCCTGTGGGAACGAGTCCTGTGGGAACAGTTTTCTCCTTCTGGAAGAGGTCAAGTTAGCAAAAGAGTGTTAGGATTCATGACAGTTAGGCTTAGTTTCTGGGTTCAAATCCTGACTCGCATACTTAATTGACTGTTTGATCATGAACAAAGTACAAGTTTCCTTGAGGATAATAACTCATAGATCTAGTTCGGAAGAGACCTCGAGGTCATTTAATCCAATCCCCTCACTTTATAGGTAAGGAAATTTAAACAAAGAGAAATTGAAACTCACACAAATAGTACGTAATAAAGGAGGTTCTGAACGTTGGTCTTCGGACTCCAGAGATTCTGGCACTGTGTTACCCTGTTTGCCCACCTCACAGACCTGTGAGAAGCGTACTTCTTAAGCATTATTAAAAAGCCATAATTTGAATTATTATTTTCATGCTATGTGTCTGCAGAAATATTTCTTGACCATTTTTGCTGATAGGAGTTATAATATATTTGTAAGGAGGTGATCAGTGTCAACCACATGTATAACTGGAATAATGAAGATGAGTGAATTTGAGAGAATGTCTCATGAATAGTTAGAACTTTAGATCATGCTGTGTCTATCTAAGTTAAAGTAGTTAAATCTGTCCTAGCTTCATGAATATCACTTTCTGTATTATGTATAATAACAATGATTTTATCCCAAAGGGCACTTCAACATGTACAGCAGAACTTTACAAATGCAAATGGCTTTTACTAGCAAAGACAGATTTCAATTGCCTTGGAATAAATTGAATCATAATGTAAGCAAACTACACATGCAGTTTCTCAATTGAACTGAGAACTGGTTGAAATCATTTAGAGATAGAAAACAGCAAACTCTTGCGCAGAGTTCATTTTAGAAAGCCAAAGCTACACAGCCAGAGTAACAATAAACTTGTTAAACAAATGTACAGCATAGTACATCACTTCTACTCCTGCACTCTGTGATCCAGTGAAACTGGTTTCTGTTTTTCACACAGGATTCTCTGTCTGCCATCTCTGTGACTTTGTAATGATCACCCCCTGTACCTGAAATGCATCTTCTTTTCACCTCCAGAATTCTTCCCTTCCTTCAAGACACAGATCAAGTTCCCCTTTCTACATAAAAGCTTTCATGATCTCCCCACCACCACCACTAGTACCCTCTTTCCCAAATTACTTTGTATTTAATTGCTGTGTTTATATTTGTTCTATTTACGACTCTATACGAGCTCATTGTCTATATTTTTAGAGTAGAATTTGGTCTTTTTTTTGTATTTTTATCTCTAGGGCCTGCTACATACTAAGCTCTCAATAATGTCAGTCAATAATTGTTTACTGATTGAACAAAAAGAAGTGATAAGGGTAGAGTGGGAAGGGCTGGGAACTACCCTGCTTCTCTTTTTCCCTTTGCCAGCTGAATGGTCATGTTCAGTCAGAGCATCTCAGCTTCCCAGCGTCCAGGAGGGTTCTAACGGCTTCTTTGTACATCATTTCCATAGAGTGTTGCAGTCCTGGCTCATCAGAGTAGCACCTCGCAACCAACTCAGTTAGGAACAGAAAACCAAGTGAAGGCCCTTGTTGAAGAAAATGAGAAACTACAGGAAAAAATCAGAGAACTAGAACTGAGCATGATGCAACTTCAGACACGGGTTGATGAGATGAAATTAGATGAAGTCAAAATGAAGGAAAAACTAAAGAAATGTGAGGTAAGGATCATTGGGGCAAATCATGGATTTAGTGACATCTGTTCTTTATTCCCTTTCCCCTGTGTGTGAAGGGGAGGGCAGTGGTCTGAGGTGGGAAGGGATTTAAAATCATAATTTACCAGTGAGAAGCAGCATCAGAGTCCTTTGTACAAGGAGCTGTGTAAATGTGAAAGTAGTTCTAAACAGTTATGGGAATAGTGTTGATATAGGCTCTGTGTGTGTGTGTGTGTGTGTGTGTGTGTGTGTGTGTGAGAGAGAGAGAGAGAGATACAGATGCATGTTCACAATAAAACTTCACCTATGAAGAGATCAGGTCTCAAATAGCCTCAGCTTCCTGGATCAGAGCTATGTACAGAAGTAAAAGCATCTTGAGCATCTGCAGTATCTATCATGATGTCCACATACTTAAAGCTCATGTGCTTCAGTCCATAGGAATGAACCTTTAGGTTTTCTTCTTAGTCTACTTGAAAGACAGAATGAAGAATGATCTTGGCTATCTCATTTGCCAACACCGACTAGTTTTCGTAAGGGAAATGGTATTGGGGAAAGGTCTGGAGTGGGGAGGGAAGGAACCTGGTCCCCTCCTAGTAGTGGTAACCATTAAGGAAGGGGAGAGAAAAGCTAAATAAAGCGGGCGTATAATTGCATGCATAGTAGCAGTACCTACAAATGGATATTCCCATTTACAACCCTCAATAGTCAATTAAAGGTTATGTGTTTGGTTTCTCAGTGCTCTTGCCTTCAACGAAATTTTGCTTTGTCTGACTGTGTCAATAGATATAAACAGGAGAGCTACTGCTATTTGTTGGGGGCCATCTTGGACTCAGTTGCAGCATTCTGTGATAATACCCTTCATTGTATCTGCTGTCTTCTCCTACCCTTGGTGCTTTCATTATCCCATAGTGACAGTTTCACTTGGTCTCAACTGTTTTGTCCCCTCTTTTTTTATTATAGGAAGAAAAGCAGCAGCTAGAAGAAGCCCTTTTATGTGCCAGAGACCAAGAAAAGGAAATGCTGTCAGCAAAAAGGCTCCTGGAAAATCAACTAGAGGACATTCAGGTAAAAATGAGGGGATGCTCTTTTTAATCTCTCTGTGATAAAGCCCCAGATAAATTATGGCCAAAGAATGTAAAGAAATTGTTTCATATTTCCTCCTTCTCTTGCTAGAAGGATCCTCACCATCCTTCAGCTATCCTTCAGCTATAATGTCATGACAACTTTTAATCTTTTCTCTGGCTGTTCTCCTGAAGTGTCATTTAGAAGTCAGATCCTTAGAAATTTGACAGTTTTCTGTAGGTGAAATGGGAATTTTGTGGAAAGGTCTACATGATCATTCCCTAAATCTGTCATGGCAGTCTTTTAAAACAAGCCTCTGAGAAATTTGTACTAGACCACAAGACTACAAAATGAGTTATCACAAGAATTTTAATTGAAACTAGGGAGCTGCTGCCACCCAAAGTCTCTTGTTCTGAGTATATTAGGATGTTTTGGTAGATCAGAAAGCATAGTTTGAAAGGTATTTTCTAAAGTTAGAATTTCATATATTGACCCCTGTATAATTTTATCTTGTGTTTTATGAAATCCTTTTCAACCTGGGCCCATGATTTTAAAAGAAACAACACTTGAAACGACCCTCAGGCAAGTAGTATAGTTTCTGAGCACTGAAAAGTTGATGCTTTGGAGACTTGTAGAGAAGGAAGAGTTGCTGGATGGTTTTACTTGTGAAAAAATATAACTTCAGACACATGAGAGTGCTAAGTGGTGAGAAACATTCAGAGACCAACTTAAAAACAACTCTTTGTAGCTGGGAAAGACAGTGCATATGGTGATTCTTCTCACACTCTAAGCACAAGTTCAGAGAGTCTGGAAATCAGCAGTTTTACTTGTTCTTTTTGGCCTGGTCTTATGTAGTTCAACAATTGTTCTTTCAGTGCTTCTCCTGTGCAAGGCACTGTACTAGCCTGTGGGTATAGAAAGATTGAAAACGAGGGCAGATTTTCACTGAAGGAGTTTTCATTCTACTCTTGGAATGTGAAATGAAACCAGATAAATATAAGAGAATGTAGGGGATGAAGACAGGGAAGGTAAGGGTTCAGACAGCCCTCTAGGAATATTTCAGGAGGGGGAGAATGCTAACCTCTGGGGAATATCAGGGAAGAATTGACAGTGGGGAGGTAGCCCCTGACCTAAGCCTTGGAGGAATATAGATTCTAAAAAGGGGAGATGAAGATGGGGAGAACATTTCTGGCATAGGAGATGGTTTGGGTTACCACGTGAAGGGCCTGTCAAGTTTGGGGAACAACTTATACCCCAGTTTTGCTAAAAATAGCTTGAAGGGGAATAATTTAAAATAAGTTTGTAAAGGCCACCCTTGGCCAGATTATCGAGTGCCTTAAATAGCAGAGTGAGGAGTTTACATTTTGCCCTAGAGGCAAAAGGGAACCAAGCAGGGAGTAGGAAAAGTATTTTGACTATTATAAATACCCAAATTAACTATAAAGGACACAAGAAAGACACTAACTCTTTCCAGAGAAAGAAATGATAAATAGAAATATGTATAGAATAATTTTACATATATATGTACAAATATGAACATATACATATATGTACAAATATATATATATGTATATATATACATATATATACCTATTTGTGTATAATGGTAGCCACCTTTATGTCAGTGTAGGGGAGGGAAAGAAAAAAGGAAAAAAGAAATTTACATGATAATTTTGTTGCATATTTGAAAGGAATTGCACATAGTAGATTTACAGTTTTATGTGCAGTCATCTTTTTATTGTACTATGTTATGGAATTGCTTGTTTTATTCCATAAATTAAAAATAAATCAGATTTTAAAAAAAAGAAGTGATACTATCAGGTCCAAACTTCAGGAACATTATTTTGAAATCTGTATGACTTGGAGAAGGGAGAGATTGGAGGCAGAAAGGCCAATTAGGAGACTAGTTTAATGATCTTAGGTGATAGGTAATAAGGGCCTGAACTCAAGTAGTGGCTCTGAATAGAGAGAGAGAGAAATATATAATATGTTATGAAGATAAAATCAATAGAGCTTGGTAACTGATTGGATATTGGGAGTTAAAGTGTAGGGAAAATCCATTGTTTATAGAGTTTTGAAATTTGCAGACTAGCAGGGTACCCTCGGTAGAAATAGGGAAGCTTAGAGGAGGAACAATTTTAGGGGAAGATGATAAATTCAGTTTTGAACCTATTTATTTCTTCAGTATGGGAGGGACAGACAGCCAAGTAGGACTTTCTAGCAGACAATTAATTATTAATGTGGAATTGAGAAGAGATGGAATAAGGCTATATGCATAGATTTGGGAGTCATCCTTGTAGAGCAGAGATCCTTAACCTAGGGTACGTGGATTCTCCTAAGGGTTGATGGATAAATTTACCTACCCATGAACTTGGATGGGAAAAAATGTTACATATTTATTTTCATTGATGTCTAAAATGTAACATTTCCTTCAATTATTTAAAAAAAAAAATCTTAGAAGAGGTCCATAGGCTTCCGAAGGCATCCATGATACAAAAGTTAAAAAAGTAAAGGAAAGAAAAAGATAAAGCTCTGGTGTAGAGGAACCTTTGGGAACAGATGAGATCACCAAGGAAAGAACAGAAGAGGACTTAGAACTGAACCTTGGAGGACACTCATGCTTATGGGGCTGGAGATGAATAATGAGGCCTCAAAGGAAACTGGGAAGGTAGGAGAACTAGGAGAGAGTAGTATCACAGAAGCCAAGGGGAGTTAGAGACTCTCCAGGGTGGGGAGGGGACTACTGGCAGCGTCCAAACCTGCAGAAGGGTCAAGAAAGATGAGCATTGACGAAAGGCCATTGAATTTAGAATTAAGAGCTCATTGGTAACCTTTGAAAAGAATAGTTAGAAAGAGGGGTCTGAGCACAAATGACAAAGGTCTAGGTAGTATAGAAGTGACTAGGTGTTCGTCCTTCGTTTGGAAGAAGACCTTGCCATCAGAGAAATAATGACATGACTTGCACTTGACTCTGTTTTGAGTGAGGGAGGGCTGTGCAGGTCACCAGCCTCACTTCTCCTTCAGAGCCATCTGAATCCAGTGACCAGATATTCATCAGGATGACTGAAGATGACCTAGGATGAGGCAATGGGGGTTGTGACTTGCCCAAGGTCACATAGCTAGCGAGTGTCAAGTGTCTGAGGTAAGATTTGAACTCAGGTCCTCCTAACTCCTGCACTGGTGCTCTATCCACTGCACCACCTAACTGCCTAGTGACTAGGTTGTTAGTAGTGCAAAGGGGTGGGGTGGGGAGAGCTGAAGAACAATAGCTTGCGGGAAAGACAGGATTAATTGAAGGCTTTCAAGGGTAGGAGAGACCTGAGCATGTTAGAGCAGCTCAGAGAAAAGCCAGTAGATGGGAAGAAACCAAGGATGAAAAGGGAGACAGAGAGAAGGAATGATAAATGGAGCAAAAGATGAGAGAGGACTTAAGAAGATTAGCCTTGGCAAGAAGACAAGTCACCCCATCCTTTTTGTCTAGGGCACAGGACAGAATAGGTAGAAGAGACCGAAGTTTTGAGTGGTTGAATAGGGGGCCATCAGGTGTTTCGGTAGGTGAGGGTGTGTGGGGCAGATGGTCACACTTTTCTTAGCAAAGTTGGAGGCAAGATCATTGATTGAGCAGATCTTGATTCTGAAGTTGCGTCCGGCCTCCCTGGCTTTTCTTTG
This sequence comes from Notamacropus eugenii, assembly GCF_028372415.1. Taxonomy (NCBI): domain Eukaryota; kingdom Metazoa; phylum Chordata; class Mammalia; order Diprotodontia; family Macropodidae; genus Notamacropus; species Notamacropus eugenii. The sequence goes on along the minus strand of NC_092872.1, from coordinate 139,110,809 downwards.
TTTTATTTTTTATATTGAACTTTTCTATGAACCTTTACCCATATTTAATTTTTAATTAGTACTCTCATGATCTAATTGTTTTATTGCAGCCAGTAACTTTTTCTGACTTTGTCAGATGAAATGCTGTGGCTGTTGTTTTCAGTTTTCAGAGCTGTTCGTTTGTGTTTCACTAGCTCTGTGACCTTGGGCAAGTCACGTAACCTCAATTGCCTCATCCTGGAACATCTCCAGTCATCCTGATGAATGGTCACTGGATTCAGATGGCTCTGGAGAAGTGAGGCTGGTGACCTGCACAGCCCTCCCTCACTCAAAACAAAGTCAAGTGCAAGTCATGTCATTATTTCTCTGATGGCATGGTCTTCTTCCAAACGAAGGACGAACACACAGTGTGTCTGTAAGAGTCAACGGGCTAATTTCTTTTTTTAAAATTTTTATCATTGTCGTTTTTTAAATGTTACCTTCATTTTCAAATATCTATGTCCCCTTCTTCCCCAACAGGGAATCATCCCTAGCAATAAAAACAATAGGAAAAATGAAACCCTGCAGTTCAGGAAAACATATCAGCTGGGTCTGACATGGTATGCTGTATTTTAAACCCAGAGTCATCTGCAAAGATGATGCATTTTCCGATTTCTGCTTGAGAGTTAGGTTTGGTCATGATAATTACACAGCACTGAATTTTTTCCTCCAGTAGTTAAATTTCACTAACCATTTGTTGAATGCCTACCATGCACAAAGCATAGTGCTAAGTAAGCTCTGGTGTTTCAAGGATGAAATAAATTATAGCTGATGCCCATATGGAGCTTAAACCTAATAGGGAAGATTAGACATATATGCAAATAATTAGAAGCTCAAATAATGAAACACTGGCGGATGAGAGAAGATAGCTTTCCTTGAACAGAAAAGGGAAGAAAGAAAGATAGAGTTGGTCATTGCAGATGGATTTTAGTTTGTAAGCAATTTGGGAAGAGAAAAGAAGGAAAAACTAAATCCTGGGCCCAGCTTTTACACATGTCTGAGAACATCTGTGTCTTTGTCCTGTCATATCAGGAGGTTTCACACATACTGAAGGATTTCACCAGCTGTAAATCTATAGTCAACAACTAATTCTCTGCGCAGAACAAATAGTGGCTGAAAGCCTGGAGATGTTAATGTCCCCCTTTTTTTCTCCTCTGGAATTTCTATTCGTGCTTTGGAAATTATCTTTGACATGTCACTTTTTTCAGGGTCTGTTTTCCCAGCTGTGGAAAAGGCTGGTCTATCAGACAGGCAGTGTGGGATAATGGGAAGAGCCTTCGTCATGGAATTAGTTCATTCAGGCTCTGGCTCAACCACTTTCTACGAATTTCTTAGGCAAGTCCTCACCAAAACTGGGCTAACGATACAAACTCAGCAAGGTTTTTGGAATAATGATGTAAGCTCTCATTTCTATAGCTACTTAAAAAGTATGTTTCTTGTAACATTCCTATGAAAGAGGTGGTGCATTTCTGGATAAGATAACCTCATGTATGCAAAAGCTTTTTGTGAACTGCATAGCATTATACAATTTGAAAATATTAATACAGAATATAATACAGAATATAAATAGCCATTTCAAGCTATTAAAGGTATCGAAGCTTGAAACAGCACAAAGACTTTTGGGACACCCTGTGCTTTGGACTGAAAATACTAGTATCAGTGTTTGCTATTCACTGTCCAGCTGGAAATTTTAGCCATGTAGGTTTGTAATTCTCATTGTCTCACCTACATTGTTTGTACTCAGAAGTAATTCCATAATGATCACACTGTCTAGACAGACCATGTTTATTAGACTCGGAGATGCCATTTGTTTTCCATCTGAAAAACTGGCACAAATGGTCTTAGTCATTTTCTTTTTGTGTTTTAAAGATTACTGCCTAAAAGAGGGTTTAGATCTCTGGAAGAACAGGGAAAGATTTGTTAGAATTTTTTAAGGCTGCCCTAAAGTTTTTAAAATTTCAAAGTATTTAATGTTCTATTGTATCTTATCTCAATATCTAAAAAATCCTAGATTTTATCTCTGTGGATACCTCCTCTCTCTGTTGAAACAGTTCGAAACCTGTCCATGCCATTAGCATGGTATCTGCCACATTTATCATTGTTGTTTGGTCATGTCCAAGTCTCCATGACCCACTTTGGAGTTTTCTTGGCAAAGATACTGGAGTGGTAGGCCTTTTCCTGTTCCAGCTCATTTTATAGATGAGGAAACTAAGGCAAACAGGGTTAAATGACTTGCCTAGAGTCACCCAGCTAGTAAGTGTCTGAGGCCAGATTTGAGCTTCCTAACTCCAGGGCAGCACTCCTACCTGCCCCATCTGGCACAAGAGTTGGTGCTTAATAATCACTTGCTTATTTGATTGATTATTGGTGGTATTTATGAGTTACTCAGGCTGGGGGAAAGCCTACTTTTTGACCCTTCTGCTGTTGAACTTGAGTAAGTGAATCAGATGGGTCTCTACTCAACCTTAGTAGCTTAGCGTAGACCTTTCAGTTTGGGAAACCCAAGTTGACACAATATAGGGCTTTGGAGAAGAATTTCAGTGGGGGCTGTTGATCTTACAGTATGATTTAGTGCTTTTTAATGCTGGCTTCTTAACAACCTGTTTGTTTTACACCTGATTTCTTATTATTGTACCTGTTTTAAAGCGATATCTTGCTTAGACTGAATTTTGAGGACAGTGTTTGTCCTTGGGACCACTTTATATGAATAAAATAGATGCCATTTGGACCGTTCCACCCTTCCAAAATTTAGCCACAGGTACAAATATAGGTGTCCTTTGTCCCAGATGAACTCAGGGTACATGCCCTTGGCAGCAACTAGTCATAAAATCTCCATCAAAACAATTACTCAAAGGGTGTGACTTGGGATTGATAATCTCTTAAAACTCATTAAATAAATACTTAGTAAGCACTTGTTCTCTGTTGTTTTTTTTAACTAGATGCTACCAGAGATACAGGACAGTTAAGAGGTGTAGTGGATTAAGTGCTGTGCCTGAACTCATCTTCCTGAGTTCAAAACTGGCTTCAGACACTCCCTAGCTACGTGACCTTGGGCAAGTTTCTTAACTCTGCCTCAGTTTCTTCATCTGTAAAATGAGCCGGAGAAGGAAATGTCATACTACTCCAGTGTCTTTGCCAAGTAAACCCCAGATGGGGTCGTGGAGACTTGGACATAACAACAACGAGAGATAAACACAGAAAATACGTCCCACACACCCTCACAGTCTAATTGGAGATAGGAATGAGTACAAAAAACCACCAAGAAACAAAAAACCCTTAAATTAATGACACTATAGTAAAGCATTATATAGCAAGTGCTTGTCTTCTTTCCTCCATTGCGACTGCTATTTTGGGAGTTCCTAGAGATTTGCAGAGAAGAGGCATTCTAGCCAGTATCTAGATGTTGAAAACCAGAGCCCTGTATTTAGCATGCATTGATTTACCTAGGGGGAGACCTGTGGCTTAACTTGAGATACCTAGGGACTTGTGGAATGTGCCAAGCAAAGACGGAAGGATACTTTTGACTAGGAACAACTCAACCTGTAGAGAGATACAATATATCCATGTTCCTGGGCTTTAGTTGTGGTGAATTTTCAGACCATAGAAAGAAGGAAAGGCAATGAGTGATCCAATGAAAGGCATGCCTTTAACACATAGTCAGTGCTAAATAAAGGGCAGTTAGATGGCAAAGTGGAAAAAACACTATGCTCAGAGTCAGAAGACTCATCTTCCTGAGTTCAAATCTGACCTCGGACCTTTAACCACGTTTTCCTCAGTTTCTTCATGTCACATGAACTGGAGAAGGAAATGGCAAACTACTCCAGTATCTTTGCCAAGAAAACGCCAAATAAAGTCACAAAGTGTTGAATATGTCTAAAAATGACTAAACAACAAAAAATGCTAGGTAAGTGCTTGTTCATTGATCCAGCTACCTCATATTTAGAGTTGAGGTACAGGTTCTTGGTTGTTTTCTCACATTTAGCACGATTCTAAGGGAAAAACCAGAACCCTTTATGTAACTTTCTCCTAAAACATTAAAATAATAATAACCAGCTATGATAGGAACCATTTATTCAAAAGCTGAAGGATTGATTGCTTTAATTTCTTTGCTGCCTCTTTTTTGTGTTTATTTGCCTGAAATTACTGTTGTAAAAACTTTATCAGCCACACTTTTGATTCTTTATGAAGAGAAATATAAACTAACCAAGAGAGGCATATGTACCAGGAGGCTGGTGTGTGCTGCTACTGTCCCTCAGTGACTTGCAGGGTGAAATTGCTGGGATTCCCTTGCACTCCATTTGTATGGGATACTTGATTTATCTCTGCTCATGTGCCAGAATCGGGGAGTGACAGTGGGGTTGTCCTCCTAAAAGTATGTTGGTCACGTGTTCAAGATGGCCAGGGTGTTGAGTCAGATTTGAATAGTCTGTCTCATACAATATCAATATACTTTTAGATTAATTCCAGTTCCCATTCTCCCTGAAGCACTTAACATTTTTTTTAGTGAATGGGGGGAGGTGTATATTGGGATGAAGGGAACTGCCAATTTTTGTCTTCCCCTTTAAAACTACCCAGCTGTTGCTTTCTTTCCCACCAGCTGGAACTCACATCATGACCCTACTAGGGTAAAGTAACATGCTGGCTTACGTTGCCTTTTCAAAAGACTTCTGCCTCTAGAACTTTGTACAGTGCTGGATTTAAGGAAAACTATAGTAATCAAGGTTTTGTTGAACTAAAATAAAAAATGGGAGCCACTTCCCCATAGATAAGGATCTCTGCAGGTCACATTATATGATTTAGTTTAAAAATATAATATTATCTATGTTTTATTGTATTTTTATTTTATTAAATATTTCCCAATTATATTTTAATGTAGTTGAGGTTTCTTTTGGGAGTGTCTGGGTGACATTTTTGACACCACTAGCACAGAGGATAGAGTGCCAGATTTGGAGTCAGGAAGAGCCAAGTTCATATCCTGTCTTAGACACTTATTTGAATATATCTGATGTCCCAAAAGTCCTAGTAGAATTCTCTTATTAAAAGCTTAACACTACACTAAGACTTTTAGGAGTGTGTATGCCTGTATGTACATATGTACATGTACATATGTATGTGTAGTATGTGTGTTATATATAAATATGATATGTATATGATAGTTATAAATATATATGGTATAGGTAATGATTAAATATATGCCTGTGTTATATAAAAATATGTGGGCAGCTAGGTGATACAGTGAATAGAGTGCTGAGCTGGAGTCAGGAAGACACATTTTCCTGAGTTCAAATCTGGCCTTAAATGCTTAACTAGCTCTGTGACCATGGGCAAATCACTTGACCCTATTTACCTCAGTTTCTTCATGAGCCAGAGATGGAAATGGCAAACCACTGCAGTATCTTTGCCATGAAAACCCTAAATGGGATTACAAACAGCTGGGCATGATTGAAAGAACAGCTGAACCACAACAAAAATATAAATATATAAGTACATAAAAATAAATACATTCCTGTTGTGTCAGTATGTGTGTGTGTATGTGTATGTGTGTGTGTATGTGTGTATGTGTGTGTGTGCATGTATATGTGTGTGCATGTGTAAAATAGCCTTCCTTTGCTTTTACAAAGTCTAAGAGTGAAGCTTCACTGGAGAGTAAAAGATTTGGCAGGTCCTATAGACCTGGAAATGTTGTTATTGTAGGTCCAGTATGAACAAATGCCATCCTTAGTTGAACTGATGCAAAGTGAAATGAGCAGAACCGGGAGAACATCGTGTAAAGTAACAGCAACATTCTGTATCAACTATGATTGATTTAGCTCTTCTCAGCAATTCAATGATCCAAGACAATTCCAAAAGACACATCATGAAAAATGCTATCCGTATCCAGAGAAAAAACTAATAGAGAGTGTATGCAGATCAAAGCATACTACTTTCACTTTTTTGCATGTTTTTTTTCTTTTGCAAACTGTAATTGTTTTGCAAACCATTTCTTTTCTTTCAGAACATGATAATGAAAATATGGAATATGGAAATAGGTTTTACATGATTGCACATATATAACCTGTATCCCATTACTTACTGTCTTAGGGAGGGGAGAGGATAGGAAGGGAGGAAGAAAATTTGGAACTCAAAATTTTATAAAAAATGAATATTAGAAATTGTCTTTACATGCAATTGGAAAAAATAAAATGCCATTAAAAACGAGTGAATGTGCCATCTCTGGATGAGTTTGGCTAAGTTACAAGAAGTTTTCACCAGGTTAGCTTCAGGGTAACAACTTTTTTGAGCTCCCAGAGCCTTAGATCAGGCGTACACAACCTACAGTCCACAGGCTGTTGGTTTCACAGACCTGACTTAGATGACTGGGTTGTGACATTACTTGATAGAAGGAATACCCACACTGCTTGAGATGAGAATGAGCCTTATTTTGACCTGCTTCTTTTTCATTGATTCAGTTCCTTATGGTATTTATGAAAAATCCCCTGTATCATCTGATTTTCTTTTTTTTTTCATTAAATTTTTTTATTTTGAATGGAATACACATCAAACATTGATTTATGAACAGTTTCAGTGTGCAAAAAATAAAGGATAGTATATCAAACTGAACTTCAATTATGTAGTTTTAAAAAATTATATATTAAATTTAACAAGACAGTTTAAAAACCATTGATCTTCTTGTTTTTGTCCCTATCTGAACTCCTTTGTTGTTGTTGTTGTTGTTTTTAATTAATTTATTTAACTTTTAACATTCATTTTCACAAAATTTTGGGTTCCAAATTTTCTCCCCATTTGTCCCCTCCCCCCACCCCAAAACACCAAGCATTCTAATTGCCCCTATCACCAATCTGCTCTCTCTTCTATCATCCCTCTCTGCCCTTGTCTCCATCTTCTCTTTTGTCCTGTAGGGCCAAATAACTTTCTATACCCCTTTACCTGTATTTCTTATTTCCTAGTGGCAAGAACAGTACTCGACAGTTGTTCCTAAAACTTTGAGTTCCAACTTCTTTTCCTCCCTCCCTCCCCACCCCTTCCCTTTGGAAGGCAAGCAATTCATTATAGGCCATATCTGTGCAGTTTTGCACATTACTTCCATAATATCATCTGATTTTCATGGCTGGTTCTGCCAAGTTGTTAATAAGGTTGTATTTTACTCCTCTACCCATCTTTACCCTGTCCCCTATTACCTGTAGAGAAATCTCAGCCGGGCCACAGAGGAGCAGCAGAATCTCTCTGAGAAGTTACAGGATGAGACAGACCAGAAGGAACAGTTGAGGAGGTTGAAGAATGAAATGGAGAATGAGCGCTGGCAATTGGACAAGACTATTGAAAAGCTGCACAAGGAGGTAAGGAGGCCTGCAGGGCAGGAAGCATTGTGGAGATGAGAGATTCCTACAGAGCAAAAACCCACCTGGGCTCCTTTCTGTGCTAAGGATTTTCAAGTCAAGCCAAGTTAACAAACATTATTAAGCATCTACTGTGTTCCAGGCAGCATACTAAGCTCTAGGATACAAAACATGGCAAAAACAACCCATGTCCTTAAGGGACTTATATTCTAATGGTGGAGACAATGTGCAAACAACTATGTAGGGCAAGATATATACAGGATAATTTGGAGTTAATCTCAGAGGGATTAAATTTCACTCATGGGAGTTTAAACACTTTCCCTGTTGTCTTCTCATTGCTTCATCCTCCTCAGTTTCATACTCCATAAAATACAGATTTTGGGGTAAGTGAATCCCAAGATTCTTTTTTGCTCTGAGAAAGTAGGATTTTATTTTTTGAGCTAACAGCTCCTGCTTGTTTTCAGAATGCCCTTGTAGCATGAGTTCTGAACACATGAATAAGACTTCAACCCTAAATAGGTCATTTTTTAATGAGATGAAGTGTGTTCATCATTGAAGCTGTACAAAATGAACCAAGCAGATGTCCTTTGGGGGATTACATCAAAAGCATTTTTTCTTTAAAGAAAGTGACCTTCAACCTATACATTAACCTCTGGCCCAGGCACTTTGCAAAGTCTTTAGAGAAAAAAAACTGTCACTTTGGGAGAAGCAAGGTAAATTTGGCAGTATATCAGATCAGAGGATTTGGAGCTGGAATACCTTCAAAAGTTTTCGTCTAAATTCTTATTTTATAGATGAAAAAAAATCAATCCAAAGACTTGCCCAAGGTCACACAATTGGTAGTGACTAAACTGGATCTCAAACCCCCAAGTCTTTTTATGCCCAATCTAGGTTTTTTCCATTGTACCACATAGGCCCCTTAGGATGACATTCCTTAAGTAGAACAGGAGCAAAAAACTAGATTTCTAGCTGTCTAAAATGGACTTTCTATTTATCTTCCCATTTGGGCTCAAACTGCCACTGGGTCTGTGACCTCTGACAGATAAGCTTTTTACTTCATCTTACATGGAACCAGTCTATCGTGCCTCTTACCAGCCATTTTTAAATGATGCCATCTCCCATTTCCCACTCAGCCCACTTCCACCTCTAGCTTCTCTTTACTTATCTTATTTCCCCTAAGCTCCTTATGGACAGGACTACCAGACTTGTTTATTTCTATGTAATAAATGCTTAATATAAATGCATCTCTTCATTTATTCATGTGTATGTTTTTCTGTAGATGGCTGACATTGTGGAGGTTTCACGGACATCAACTTTGGAACTCCAGAACCAGCTGGATGAATACAAGGAGAAAAATCGCCGGGAGCTTGCCGAAATGCAGAGGCAATTAAAGGAGAAAACCGTGGAGGCAGAAAAATCGCGCCTGACAGCCATAAAAATGCAAGATGAGGTAATGGCTAGTTGGTTCCCTCCGTTAACCTTTGAATCAGGAATAAGCTTCTGATGTCTCAAAATGATGGGTCTTTGATGTACTGCTTTGGGGGAGGCTCTGAAAATTGTTCTTGGGTCTGGATGTTTAGATAAGACAGAAAAATTTTTAGAATTCAGCCGCGAAATACTTTGTCATGTGATTAAAGGTAAAATTAATGGATGATTCAGTTTTATCTAATGAGCATTTATTAAGCACCTACTAAAGGTCTGGTGCTATACTAGGGACTATGATAGAAAGAGAAAAACAAAGCAGTGCCTAGGGGAGAGTGTGGGACTTGGAATCAGGAAAATATAGATTTTAATCCAGCCTCAGATATTTACCACTTGTGTTATTCTGTGCGAGTCACTTCTCTTTGCTTCAGTTTCCTCATCCATAAAATGGAGCTAATTATACCTGTTGCATCATAGAATTAGGGGCAGCTAGATGATACTGTGGACAGAGTGGTGGGCCTAGAGTCAGGAAGACCTGAGTTCAAATCCAGCCTCAGATACTTCCTAGCTGTGTGAGCCTGGACACTTAACCCTGTTTGCTCAGTTTCCTTATCTGTAAAATGAGGACAGTAATAGCACCTACATTGCAAGGTTGTTGTGAAGAATGAGCTAATAGTGGTAAAGTACTTACCACAGTGTCTGACATCTAGTAGGTCCTATATGTTAGCTGCCATCATCATCATCATCATCATTAATTATGAAGATCGGTGCTTTGCCAGCCCTAAAATCGTATTTAAATATCGGTTATTAATGTGAATATGAATATAGTTCAGAGCCTCTAGCATACAGCCTTTTATAGGCTGGCAAGATAAAAAGTTCTTTTTAAGAAGCTAGTTCTGGGCCAACTTTTAGTTTGTGTTGCAGCTTTTGCTTTTCTACCTTTTGGTTGTTTAAAACAAAAAGGGAGCTCACTCAGCTGAGAGTGTCAGTGTATCCTACATTCACACACACAAACAGATCTCAAGTCACTACAATAGTCTTTTAGAGTAATGTAATGGAGGACACACACACATACACACCCATGTCACACACACACACCCATGTCTCACACACACACACACACACACACACACACACACACACACACACACACTTTTCACGGAAAACACAATTACAATTAAACAGAATGGGACACATCTGAACCAAACTAATTAGCTTCATGTGGTGACTTGGCTTAGTGTCCCCCAGGTGTCCTACAACATACGAATCTAAAAGTTCTTGAAAGTCTTCAGTGGCAGGCACATTGATTTGAAATGTAAGATTCCCTTCCAGTCATAGAAAATTTTAAAAAATAAAATTTAAGGGGAGAGAAATGCTAGAGGTCATCTGTACTCCTCTGGTGCCAAACTTTTTTGGAGTATTTTTTTAAATTCCCTTTTTCACATCAAAAAATTTCTTGGACTCCCATACCATGGCAATTGCAGTTTTTGTATCCATTCTTTGGGGGAAACAACATAATAAAGAAAAGCTATTCTGAAAAAGGTCATATTTCATTCTGAAGGGCAGAAAATACTTTTTCCCCCCTGCTTCTATTAAGCACAAATGAAGCATTGATAATATAAAACCACTGATACAAAACCACTTATGCACCCTTTTGTTGGAACTAAATAAAACACAAATGACAACCCTTGGTGAGCATATGGTTTATAGAACCCTTGCAATAACTTCATGGCCCCCAAGAGTCTGGGGCCCATAGTTTGAGAGCCACTGATCTGGTCCAGTGCTCTCATTTTACGGATCAAGGACCTGAGACCAAACAAGGTGAAGTGACTTGTTCAGTTACACAGCTAGTGAGTGGCTGACTCTGCCATGCCAGGCTGATTCTGTAGGACCTCTTCTTAAGCTCCCCCAAGGGCTCCCTAGAATCTGAAGTTTATTAAGAGCACAAGCTCCTTTTGTCACCCTCCCTTCCTTCCTTCCTTCTTTCCTTCCTTCCTTCCCCTCCCTCCTTCCTTCCCTTCATCTGTCTCTGTCTCTCTCCATCTTCCTTTCCCATTTTCTGTCTCTCCCTTTGTCTCTGTCCCCCACCCCCATTCCCTTTTCTCACTTTAAAAGTTGCACAAGAAAACAAACCTTTACTTCAAAAAATAAATTTAGAACTGTCAGCCAGACCCATGAGTAAATGCTAAAGAGGTTGAAAAAAGTGTAGGACTTTAAAAAAATAAACTTTTGAGGAGCTCATCAGATCTTAAAAGGACCTTGATAACAGGATCCCCAATCACTCAGATTCACATAAAACTGTGATAAGACTTAAAGTTGATAAGCTGAGACTGATACGCAGGTGTTACAGTTTCCTCCAGCATTTTTGAAAAATGTTTTTATTTCTGAAGTACTGTGGCGTTGTGGTTTAGTGTGTTACAGTTGGAGTCAGAAACACCTGCCTTTCAGACTGGCCTCTGACTTCTTCATCTACCAGCTGTGTGACCCTAGGTAAGGCATTCAGTCTCTGAGCCTCAGGCCAGTGTCTAAGACTAAATTAAGGACTAGGTTGTGATTTGTGTTGGTAGGGTCATTCTTAACAACAGTGAAATCACATGACTTTGGCATGTTTTGTTTTCATTTCCACAGAAAGGGGGAAAATAGTCTCAGGTGTTTCATCTGGGCATCCATAATCTGCCCAGTTATGTTGTTTTGTTTTTAAAATTTTTAACCAATAATTATCAAGCATTTCTCTTTTTCCTCCTTGTATGTCTCCCCATCCACTGGGGAAAAAAAGATAGCAATAAAGACAGAGCCACCGTATCACAAGCACTGTCAAGTAAAAGAAATTCTCACGTGGGGAACATCCAGAAATGTGTTTCTTCTTTTGCGTGTCAGTTTATCACCTCTCTGTTATGAAATGGGAGGCATTTTTTTTGATCCTCTGGAATCAGAGTTGATCATCGTTGATTAGAATTGTTAAGCCTTTCAAAATTGTTTGTTTTTATAATATTGATGTTAAATGATATAAATTATTCTTCTGAGTTCAAGACAAACAAACAAAACACAATAAGGAAGCTTCTGTCAAAACCATGAGTTCAATGTCCCAGACCACTTGAATGTTTTTCACATCTCCCGTTGGTGTCAAAAGGGTGTTGGTAATGTTTATTAAAGCACTGCTAAAACTAACAGAAAGGAGCGCATATCGCAAGAACCTGTGGGTTCAGTACTAGATGTCAGGAACACCCTAACCTGCAGGACAGGAACTTTTCAAATCCCACCTTCTGTACAAGTGCCAAGCTGCAGTTACAGAGCTGTTTGAAATTAAATGAAGAAATTAACAAAGATATAAAAAAAAAATAACCCCCACAGACATGATGGATCTTAGAAAAATTTGGTGTGTTCCCTTTGTTAATTGCCTTTTTCGTAACAAAGGTTTGGAAATTCTATTTTATTTCCTTTATTGAGAGTCTTTTAAACCTCCAAGGAGGAGGGTCTGTGGCTATGCTTAGAGAGGAAATTATCCTAGGATTAATGCCCCGGTTCCATTTATTTATTTATTTTGGCATAGATTTTTTCCCCCTTCTTACTATGTATAGTTTGGCAAAGGAAATGCCCAGTTAGGGTGAGAAAAGATCTGTTTTTTATTCTCATAATGAATAATGAAAACATTAAAATTAAAATTCTCTCTCACTTTATTTTGATTGAAGATGAGTTGTTGAAAAATTTGCTTTTCTTTCTCATCAGTCAATTCCCACATGTTTATTGAGTAACTACCACGTAAAATGTGCTGCTAGAATCTGTAGGGAAGACAAAGAGGTGACAGAAAGCTGGGTCTGACAAAAGAGGGGAAAAAAACCCTTATTATAGAGAGTTAAGTTTTGACTAATAATTCTAGTAGGAAGCTTCTTTTTTCAGTGAACAAAAACTATTTTCTCTACCTTACAAATCTTCCCATTGGGAGAAAAAAGAAACAAATAGCAAACTTTTTAGGACCATCATATGTAGCATTTAAGACTATATAATGATTTTTCCTCATTAGCATGAATTCTGCATGCCTTTAATTTTTTCCTTTCATTCTGTTTGTAATGTTTGAAAACATGCCATTTTTGGATGGGTTTAGGCCAAGGCTTCTAGGGTCAGCCTGTGAGACAGGGAAGGGATGTGTTTTGGGGCAGTTTAGGGTCTCCAGAGGAGTTACCCTACTCTACTTTCTAGATCCAATCCATTTCTTTTCACTGGGATATGGCCCCCTGGATGGAAGACTTAACTGCTAGTTCGGTGCCATCTTGTGGGCAAAAAAAATATTGTAAGTCACTGTGGCATTGGACAACATGGCATTTTCTTGCAGGGAGCTGGACTGCCATTAACTTCTATATGACTTTGTCTTTTGTTTCATTTGCATTTCTATGTATTCTGGTTCTGTATGTTGTTTTAGAATAACATTTTCTTAGGTTATTTTTTTTTTTAGCATGTTGTAGAAAGATCATAAAGAATTCATAGATCTTGAGCCAGAAGGAATTTCAGAGGTTTGCTAGTTCAACCTCCACATTGTAGATAAGGAAACTGAGGTGTAGGGATTTAAGTGAGTTGCCCAACAGTAAGCATCAGGATTTGAACTCAGGTCCTCTGCCTTCAGAACAAATGTTTCCTTTTCCACTGGACTGTTCTGGGATTTTAAATTGGATGAGACCTTAGAAGTCATTATATCTCCATCATGTTATAAATGAGAAAAAATAACCCAGAGAGATAAGGCATTGATCGGCTCTGAGGTATGAAATAAATAAGGAGGGAGGTTAGTACTTAATATATATGTTTGAAGGAGAGGGTTGAAGGACTGTAAGGAAGTGACTACATAAATTGAGGATGGCCCAGGCTTGATTGATCCTCCAGAGATGATGCTACTGAGCTTTAACCCTGGTGTGAACTGTCTTCAGCATCCTCGCATTTCCATGTCTTAGGTTCTTCTCCTTATTCTTTATTTCCAGAGACCTAATGCAGTCCCGTGGCTGTCTGAGACTCCTACTGCTTTCCCCATGCTTCAGGCATTTCTTTCCCTAGCCCCATTCCAAAACTCTAATGTCTTTTTCCTCACATAAAAAAATTAATCAGATACAGGAGTCCCCATTCCACTTTTAAATATTGATATTGGTCTAATCATTTACCCCTCTAGAGGAATCTAAATATGAAAAGCCTTAACCCAGATTCAGAAGTCAGTCAACAAACATTTGTTAAGTAATTATTATATGCCATATACTGTGCTCAGGCAAAGGGCACTGTTCCTGCTTTCAAAGTACTTATGTTATAATGAAGGAGGCACCTTGTAAATCACATATAAGATATGTAATAGAGGTAGAGAGAGTTTGAAAGGGAAAGCAGCTGGGAGAATTGGGAAAGGCCTTCAAAGGAATGAATAAATAATGGTGATGTTTCAGACATTCTTTAGACTAGTGGGACCTACATGTGAGGCAGGGAGAACTTTGTGTTGTCCTGGAAATCATCTCCCATCACAACCCTTCCTAGCAGTGCTGCTATACAGATCCTCAGTTTCCTCTTTTATAAAATACTTGCATAATTACTTCCTAGGTTTGTTATCAGGAATGTGTTTTGTAACCTTAAAGTAATGTGGCATAGATAGATAGATCTCTATATGTTTTTGCACTGTTCTTATAACTTCATCATTGTAGGGAGATGCAAATGAGGATTTCCCTCTGCCAGTATACATGCAGATCTATACCTTCTTTGCAATTTATAATGTGCCTTGCATGAGACACTGCCAGGTAAAGTGAGTTGTCCAGAGTCTCATAGCCAGTATGTGTTAGAGTCTCCTTAATTCCAAAGCTGTCTCTGTCCATTATGCCATGTTGCCAACATCATCATGGTCATCACTGATAATAATATAGTAATAAGTATTGGTATTAGTGGTAGAAGTGGTAATAGCAGTAGTTGAGATGGTGGTGGTAGTAGTAGTAATAGGAGGAGGAGGAGGAGTGGGGATAGAGGTGGTAGTGGTAATAGTAGCAGTGGGAGTGGTAGTAGTGGGAGTGGTGGTGGTAGTAGTGGTTGTAGTAGTAGAAGAGAGGAACTGAGGGTAGGGATAGTGGTAGTGGTAATACTAGTAGTATTAGTCATAGTAAATTCAGCTATATGTTTTTATTCCCAACCTAGGGTTGGGAAACATATTCCCAGGCACATTGATGGATAGAGGGAAAGGATAATGAAGTGAAATATTTTTCTTCTCATATCTCTTCAGCTTCCTCCTAAGTTAACTGAACAGCAAGTGAATCTATCCTGTACCTTTTCTTCTTTGCATACAAGTGAGGACATGGAACTAGGTGGATGGAGGCGGAGGTTGGCCGGGGGTGGGGGGGTGGGGATGGAAGGATGATATAGACTTCCAAAGACCATATCTAATTTCCTTAAGTGTCTTGACATTTCTTGTGAAAGCTAAAGCACAGCTTGCTTTGGTAGCCTCCCTCACGCATTTTGGGAATGTGTTGGGCAAAATCTCTCCATAAAATGTTTGAGTTGTGTTGATAGCAGATTTCAAGGGTGATGTTCATTTCAAGAAACTAACTTGGTACTTACTATATAGCAAGCACTGTGTGCTAGCTAGCTGCTGGAGGAGATAGAGAGGTTTAGAAAATGTAATGTCTCTGTCTTTATAAAGTTTACAGCCTGGTTCAGGCGTTCCTTATGTGGGGTCTATGAACTTAAAAAAGCAACATGGTCACTGTGTTTCAATGTAATTGGTTTCCTTTGTAATTCTATGTATTTTATTGTATGCACTTAAAATCATTATTCTGAAAAGGGTCCACCTTTATAGGTTTCACCAGACTACCAAACAGGTCCATGCTTCACCCAGAAAGGTTAAGAACACTTGATCTAGTAGGACATACATAACCATAGGGAAGAGTGAAATAGAGTGGAAAGAGCATTGGATTTGGAGCATCTGGCTCTTGTCACTTACCACCTGTATTATCTTGGGCAAGTCATTTAAGCCTCTCCGTGGGTCTTTTCTCATCTTGCAGATGGGAGGCTGGACTAGTTGTTAACTAAAAACCTTTCAGTTTTCAATCCTATGCAGATAATCAAAGAGATTTAATCAAAGTGCTGCATGAACTTCAAAGTATTGGTGGGATTTCTCTCTCCTTCTCAATGACAGAATAATTATTTCATCAAAAGAGATTCACATATCAAAAGGTCTATCCATTATACAGGTTTTTAATTTAGATTTTCCTTTATATTATAGGCTTAAATGTCAACAAACATAAACATTGCCACATAGAACAGAAAAATAGCATTGTACATTAAACCATAGCTTCTATTTTATACAGTTTTTTTAAAGTGTATATTAAATTGAGCCTGACAGTAAAATTGCTCCTCCTTGTCTGTAATCCCTTTTGCTCTTTTGTGTGTTCTTCCATATACTACTAATAATATAAGAATTATAACAAGTTTTGTAAAGCACTTCACTAATATTATTTCATTTGTTCTTCATAACAACCCTGGGAGGTAGGTGCTGTTATCATCATCCCCATTTTACAGTTGAGGTAACTGAGGCAGAGACCAGTTAAGAGATATGCCCAGGGTCACACAGATAGTAACTCTCTGAGGTTGGATTTGAACTAGGGTCTTTCTGACTCCAGATCCAGTGCTCTATCCACTGTACCACCACCTACCCTATTTATAATTGTCTACAGAAGCTCCTTAGGAACTGGATCAAATACAGTAACTTTTGTAACCCCAGGAATGAGTGACCCAGTAGAGATCCGAATGTGCCTGCCTTTATGACCAGAGCTCAGTCTTTCCATCAGCTTTCCACAAATCTCTCATCAGGATTCATTGTCCATCAGGATTTTTATCTCATTGACAAGATATAGGATAATGACCGTCTCTTTCTCCCTGCAGATGCGCCTGATGGAGGAGGAGTTACGAGACTACCAAAGAGCTCAAAATGAAGCACTCACAAAAAGAGAACTTCTGGAGAGAACATTGAAAGACCTAGAGTATGAACTGGAAGCCAAGAGTCATCTCAAGGAGGATCGCAGTAGACAAGTCAAGCAAATGGAGGTAGAGTTTGCATTAATATAGCACTATGTTGTAGGCATTGTGCTAAGTGCCTTACAGTTATTATCTCATTTGATCCTCACAAATGATCCTGATAGGGAAGTGCCATTATTATCCCCATTTTACAGATGATGAAACTGAGGCAAAAAGAGGTTAGGTAACTTGCCCAGGATTATCTAGCCAGTAAGTGTCTGAGGTCTTCCTGAATCCATACCCATCTCTCTCTTTACTGTTCCACCTTTGTGTCTTCATGATCAAAGGAAGGTAGATCTTGGAAACATTTGAAGATTTTCTTTTAGGCTATAAAATCACTTGTTTTTATTTTTCTTGAGAATTTAGTAGTATCATTTCAATTCTCTTGAGTTTTAATTCACTTGAGAATTTAGAAGTATCATTCCTTTATATCATAAAGATACTCTGGTGAGAGTGTGGGGATTCCTACGCCAATAGCACCAGGAAGGACTTAGAAATACTCTTCATTTAGAGCTCCTTCATTTTAGAGGTGACAAAACTGAGACCCAAAGAGGTTAAACAGCTTACTTTAGATCACACAGAAAGTTGGTTGTAGAATTCCGACTTAGAAGTCAGTTCCAGGGTCTTCCATGTCATTGCATACTTTATTTTGGGTTCCTATTTCTAACTAATCTTGGCTCATATATAATCCAGCTTTGCAGATATGTACAGTATGATAAAGGTGTTAAAATTTAATGCTACAACTACTTAATAAGCTATGTGATACACTTAGCACTGTACTAACCACTTTGTGGAATAGGGCTTTGTATAATAAACATCTAACTTGATCCCTGCCTTTGGGAGTTTACCATTTTGGGGGGAAGAAATGAAATAGGTAACAGTGTGAGACAATAGAAAAAAATCTTCAATTCATTTACTAGATAGGTATAAGTCCTTCAGACAACTTGAAACACTTAACAAATAACCCCCAAAAGCTGTGAATCAAATCAGAAAATCTAAATAAGAATGATGCGCTGAAATATACATACATAGGTGTAGTTGTAGATTCATCACACCCACACTTAAAATAGCAAATACTTAAAACCGTGCTGTCCAGAAAAAAAGCATCATCCAATAGGACAATGAGACTTTTGAGAAAAAGCTGGATTAAAATAAAACTTGGACCACATTAGCAGGAGTTAAGATGTCAAGATGTTTTTAGGAGACAGATGTTGCTCAAGAATATGGTGGAAAAGGATGAACTTGTAGTCAATGTAATTCTTGAATCTATTTTGCAAATAGCTACTTTCCCCTACCCTCTTCAATGGTAAAGAAACCACTTAGATCTAGTGAATATTAATTCTGATATTACCTATTTCTCTAGATATGTCTCTCCTAGGGGAAATGATAAACAGGCTAAATACAATTTTTCTATTTTCTTAAGATAGTTGCAAATTGCTATTAGGGCCCTAGCATGCTTATTTTCTAGAAATTTGAGAGCTAATTGTAAGACAGTGCACAAATGTTAACCCACATAATCAGAAGCCCCATGTCCTCTGCCTCACATGACCATCTCATAAGTCAGTTCAGAACATAGGCATAATAGCCACTAACCTAGACTAGGGAATCACCAGGCTAAAGTTGTTCAACACATGGGCAACGGAAACCCTGGAAGGACTGTGTCCTTAACTCATATCGTCCTAGGAAAATTAAAATAGTAATTTCTTAGGTGAATAAAGATGCTTTCATTAATGTTTTTCAGTTTGAATGGATGTTGGATGGATAACAATATGGATAAATGAAGCAGTGGTAGAATTAGAGATTTGTTGTTTTTTTTTTTTCTTTTTTAACTTGAGCAAAATTTCAAGGAGGATCTCTTTTTTCCATTTTAAACCGGAAAAAGAACAGTTCTCAGGGCCCCAACCAGTGAGAGGAGTACTTTGGCAGTCAATTGACCTTACTAAGAGAACTAGCACCTATCTCTGACTCTTACCTAGTTTTCTGTTTCCCTTGCATGTTTTCCATAAGGATCAGAGTCATACAGAAATTATTCTTTTAGCCAGCTGAGTAACTGATTATCAGTTAATGAGTATCTTCCATAAATTAGAGGGGGAGGGAGTAGTTAATTGAAGTGGGCTGTGATTCTATAGACTATCTTTTATGAAGATCTCTTAATTACATTGTGAATATTCTCTGTGAAATTTATAGAGCCTTTGAGTAGGTACATGATGCCTACCCTAAACAAACATAATTGAATACTGGGTAGATCTTAAGGATTCTTTTAGTTTCTAGGTATCCATGCTTGGCAAGAATGCCCCCAGATGGGTGGTAGCTACACTTATGATAAAAAAAAAAAAAACAAACCTGGTCTTGGTTGCTGGTTTTTTGTAGTCTCTAGGTCCTAGGCATTCCTTGGCCTTTCACCACTCACATGTGTTTTACCTTCTGTGCATAAAGAGGCATGTCTAGTTTCTCAATATATTTTTTGATCATCCTGAGGATAATATTTTGGTATTTTGATAGATCATGATCTCATTGACGTGTACCATACCTTCACTGGTCAGTCAGTCCATCAATAAAAATTTATTAAGTGCTTATTAAGCATATGCCAAGCACTGTGCTAAGCCCTGGGTTTAGTCCATCACATTATGTACAATCTGTTCATATTTTTCAGCAGATACTCCACTCAATGCAGTGCTAGCCTTCCCTTTTTTTTTTTTTAAAGTATCTTGAGAGTATCAATGGACCATTTGAGATGCCCATTCTCAATATGTGACTGGACCACCTGCTTTCCCCACCATTGATGTTCCTCTATCATGTTTTTTACCCTCAATTCTTGCATGTAAATCATTGCCAATAATGTGCTGTTGCCTGTTTATACTCACCACGTGCCTTTCTGTTGTTGGTTGGGTTATTTGTAATATTCTTCTGAGATTATGTTGTTTCCAGGGACAATATTTATCCATAAATATTTCAGAACCCAAATCCAGGACTGCCAATTACTTTCTAGCATCTGTGGCTCCAACTTAATCCAAACATTTAAAATAACAACGAACTGGTGACTAGAGGAAAGAAGTAAATGCAAAAGCCTAGCAATTCTGGGTGTAGAAATTTGCATTGTTTTTCCCTTTCTTTCTCCTTCCCACCCACAAAACTTCTTTGAAGTACATTTTCCATAACAAGTAATGAATTGCAAATAAAACCCAACTCAAAAAACTTGGTGTCACAACTTTGTAAACACTAATTTGGCAAAATTTGATTAACTTTGAAATTTGATCCAATATTGTCTTGAGTTCACTAGAAGGTAAGGATCATTAGCTGCCAAAGGTACACAAAGACTTTGCCTTCTCCAGGACTCCTAGGAGCAGTGGCACGAATTGGTAGGTGGTACATTTTGCATAAAATGAAACATTCAGAGCTTCTTGCTGCCTTTAGGAGACACTTGCTGAATCCTGTGTGAGTGTTTTGGGCTGTGCACGTGCTCTTCCATTTCAAATTAGTGCTTCATTGGGAACCAGTGTTCGAGGTGGTCCACAAAACCTTTATCCCAGCCCATTCAGCCGTTCAGCTTCAGTCTTCTCTCCTCTCTCCTCACCCTGATGCTCAGATACCATGCCGTCACACATCTTGTCTTTATCCCTTCACCCACACAAATAGCAATCCCATTTTCATGTAGTAAAAGCCCTGTTGAAATGGGTCTATGTGTGTCTGTTCTTTTGCAGGACAAAATTTCTCAGCTGGAGATGGAACTAGATGAAGAAAGGAACAGCTCTGATTTGTTGTCTGAAAGAATTACTCGAAGCAGGGAACAGGTACTGTAGTAGCTGAAAATGATCAGGCTAACATGAATGAACCAAAAAGAATGAGTGGCTGGTTAGAGCGCAGGTCCTTAACCTTTTTTTGTGTCATGGACCCATTTAGTAGTCAGGTGGAACCTATGTATTTCTCAGAACAATGTTTTTGAATAAGCATAAGATAAATACGTAGGATTACCAAAAAAAAACCTAATTTGGTTATCCAAATATTAAACAAACAAAAACTTTATAGATACCAGGTTAAGACTCGTTGGGCTAGAGGAAAACTTCTACTACTGCAGCTTTACCCAGTATCTCTCAGTACTTTAAGCCAGAGGTATCAAATATGTAAGTAGTATTTCCAGATCAGATTAAAATGCAGTTGGGAAATATAAAAAATGCAATAGAACATAGATGATGTTAAAATGTGTTTTTTTAAGTCAACATTCAGTCTGTAGGTTTTATGGCCCCATTTCTATTTGGACTTGACATCACTGCTCCAAGTCACTTAGGGACAATGTAAAAATTGCCTTGTTATAGCAACTTGGAATTCAAATTTCTAAAGAACCAAGGTAAGTGGTTACATCATAGAAAAATCTCCTATGCTTTAAGCTCCATGATGCTAGGGACCATGTCTTATCTAAGTTTTTTATCTTTTCTGTTTTGTTGTCATTCAGTTGTTTTCAGTCATGTCCAATTCTTTGTGACATCTTTTTTTGGGTTCTCTTGGTAAAAATATTAGAGTAGCTTTTGTCATTTCTCTCTCTTGTTCATTTTACAGATGAGGAAACTGAGGCAAACAGAGTTAAGTGATTTGTCCAGGGTCAAATATCTAGTAAGTGTCTGAGGCCACATTTGATATGAGATCCTCCTGACTCTAGGCCCAGCATTTTATCCACTGAGCCATCTAGCTACACCTATGCGTAAGATAAGTGCTCTGTTTCATACACTTTTCTTCTTTTAATGCATCACCATCACAGTTTGCAAACTCCCCTGTGTCTTAGTAGATAGTCTTCGTGAGTTTCTATGGCTTAAAAACAGTAATGAATTGGTAGCCAACCTTCTGTTAATGATCCTTCATGAAATTAACAGTGCTGGTCCTCAATCAGTAGATACAAAGATGTCCCTTAATGGCCTTCCTTATTGGCCCTTCCAGCATGGTAGAACTTATTGGGACTTACTCTTTCCTGGTATTGACTTCATGAACCCAGAATTACCTTCACACCATGATGAAGCAACAAACTAGGACTTTAGTAAATAACTTTGCCCATCGTTTGTACTTAACACAGGAATGCTGAATAAAATTAGAAAAATATCTTTGACTATCTGCTAGGAAAGGACTTGATAGTCTGTTTTGTAGTGTGTCTGAGAGTAATTAATTTTTCAAGTTCATGAAGTGATAGGACTTACCTAGCACCCTGCTAGATAAGTCACAAAATCACTCACTGTGACTTAGTATAAGTATGGGCACAAAAAAAGCTTGTGTATATTTTAGAATTACATGATGAGGTTATTATGGTCCTTGAACTAGTGTTGCCAAGGAGCAGGCAATTCAGATTGGTGGGAATAGGCCCATGTGCCTGAGTTTTGTTGGTTTCGATTCAGTCCATCAATTCAGCAAATGTTTTTTAAGTGCTAATTATGTGCAAGGCACTGCTGGGGGTGCTAGAACGGCAAGAGTAAAAACGTCACAGTTCTGTCTTACGTCCTGTAGTCCTTAGTGCACATACCATAGGTGGACTGACTGACCCAAAGTGGAGCAGTGGGTAACAACGCTGGAGTTGGGGTCAGAAAGATCTGACTTCAAATAGCTGTGTGGCCCTGGGCAAGTCACTAACCCTCCCTCAGCCTTCGTTTCCTCCTGCATAAAATGAGGTTAATAATAACACTTACTAGGTTTCTTGTGAGGATCAAATAAGATAAAGCGTGCAGCCCTTTCCAAACCTTCAAGTGAGTGCTAATAGAGCTGCGAGTCATTATTCATGTTGGCTTCCTGTGACTGATACCTCATTAACTTTAGAGTTTCTCTAAGTAACAGGAGTTTTTAACTTGGGGTCTGTGAATTTGTAGGGGTTTATTTTAATATTGTGATTAAATATATTTTTAAAGATATGTTTAATATCTTTTAAAAGTATCTTTAAATATATCTATTTTAAGAGTATCTTAAATATCTTTTAAAAATCTTTAAATATCTATTTTAAAAATATCTTTTAAGTATCAAAATATCTTAAATATCTTTATTTCAACATATTTGATTTCCTTTGTAATCCTGTGTATTTTAAACAAAAATCTGAGAGGGGCCCCCCTCATTTCCCCAGGTTTCCAGACGTGTCCATAACACAATGAAGGTTAAGGACCCCTGCTCTAAAAAAAGTGAATGCTTTTGGATAACAGTGGTGGGAGCCTTGGGAGAAGGGTGTAATCGCTATCATGATTAATGTATGTTTTTCTAGTGCTTTATTGTTACAAAGTTCTTTGCATGTCTTTCCTTTTAGACTCAGCTGCTTGAGAGCAGGACCCGTTTTTCATTTTCTTGTAACCCCGGGACTTAGCACAATGGCAGCACATTGAGGGAATTACTAAGTAATTATTCATTACTACGTATTGACTCTCTTAGATTATTTTAGTTAATGCTTCAGCTGACTCTGTGAGCTGTACATTGTACAAGTATTTTTATCCTCATTTCATAAAGAAATGGGACCTCTGAAAGATTAAGGCCCAGGTTTGTTTACACAAGGAATCAGTCAGGATTTGAATACAAACCTTCTGACTCCGATTCCAATTCCCTTTCTGCTTTACCATGTTTCCTCTTTATATCTCTAGAGCTTAGTACAATGCCCAGCACACGGTAAGTGCTTAATAAATGTACTTTGGTATCTCCTCCAAATGCACCTTTCTGTGTAGGCACCTCCTGACTTCTAAAAGCATTCCCTGCATAGATGAACACATATCATTAAATCTTTTAAGGACACAGATGATCATAGACTGATAAATTTGCCTTTCTAAATCTCCAAAGAATGGGGAACTCTTGTCATCTGCTTGTTCCTCAGTGCAAAGGAGACTTCTCCCTTGTGGTCCGGTCCATGTTGAATCATCGTTTATGTTCATCCATGCATTTCAGACCTCTGCCAGCAGTATGCCTCTTATGTGCTACACTAATTTAATGAAGTAGCTAAGTGAAAACCCAAAACCACCCAGTTGGGGAAATCTAACATAACATAATAGGCCAAACTGAATTTTTACCATGACTAATAATTTCTAAAGTTCTTGTGACAATTCAAAAAAAACACTTTTGGTTGTGAGTTCCTTCTAGAATAGATGATGATAATTTACATTTATTGGGCATTTTAAGATTTACAAAGTGCTTCCGTAATAATCCTGGTAAGTTGTTTAAATGTAATTAGCCCCACTTTTATAGGTGATGAATCTGAAGTTCAGAAAATTACCTGCCCTGGAAGGGCCACAGTTAGCTCACAGCAGCCAGACTGCTTTGACTTAGCATGTAACTTAACATGAAGTAAAAGGCTTTTACGTACTAGAACTAGAATTTCTTTCAGTCTGTGGAAAAAAGGAAGGAAGGAATTTCAAGAAAACATTGAGAAAAAAAATGCACAGAAGAGAGCAGAAGAAAGTTCAGAAGGGGCCAAGCAGGACAGTTTTGTTAGTAACATGTTAAATTTGATATTTACTTAAAAAAAAACCTTACATGCAGAGGAGACAGGAGAAATACAGGGGCAAATGTAGATTACCAAAAGATCAATAAAATTTTTTAAAAATATATTTTAAAATAAATTATACAGCAGATCACAGTTTTAAATTTAGTCCTCTCTTTGGTTCTTTGTTCTTTGAAATATTCGTGTTTACTCTTGTTGGTCAAGTTCATAATAAAAAGGCTGTTTTTTTTTTTTTTTTAAAGAAGTCATAGATTCAGATTCTTTTAAAAGAAATGGGAAGCTGAAAGCAGTTTTTGGAAAGGCATCAGCTTTTCCCCTTCACAAATGTGGAATATCTGCATTCAGTTTGGCTGGAGCCAGATGACTAGAAATCCTAATTAGGAGATAAGTTTTTCAGACTTCTTGGACGCTTAGATTTTCCTTTCAGATCTGACTAGTGTTGGCATGAAGGTGTGGATCAAAATTTTGTCCAGATGAGTTCATTTCCCAGAACTTTTTTACCTTTACGGAGTCCTCTAAATGGAGGCAAAGTTTGTTTTCTCAGCTAAGGATATTTTTCCCCAGGAAGGTTTCTGATGTACCTACTAGGGCCAAAGAATGATTTTATTTAAACATCGAAAAGCAAGCGTTTGACTCATTATTTAGATTTTTTAAAAACAACTGTCATTTATTTGGGGCTGATCTCATTTATTTTCACAACTACCCTGAGAGGTAGATACTATTATTATCCCCAAAACTGAGGCGGACTTAAGTTAAGTGAGTTGCCCAGGTTCACAGGGTTAATATCTGAAGGTGAATTTTAACTCAAGTCTGCCTGAGTACAAAGCCAGTTCTCTATCCATTGCACCAACTACCTGCCTGTGAAGGAAATAGTGGTATGGTGAGGTAACTTTTACCTTCACCCTTCTACATGTGTATCCTTTCATACCTGTCTGAAAAGCTTTAGTATAGCTTCTGTGGTTTCTTAAATAGGCCTTTGAAAGGTATCCTACAGACCCTAAGAGGATACTGACTCTGGACTCAGAGGATCTGAGTTCAGATCTTACCTCTGATGCTTCCTATCTCTACCTCCATGGGGTTCTGTAAAATAAGAGGTTTGGACCAGATAGCTACACAGGGTCCCTTTTAGCTCTAGATGTCTGTTCCTATGGTTCTATGATATATTTGGCCTTCAAGCGCCATATATTAAAGTGGCATGACTGCTCTTTGTTTAAGAAGAAAGGTTTTGGGCCCTATAGAGTTTGCTTCTATACTGAACTTACTTTTGGTAAAAGTTGCAAACTTTGAAAGGAAAACAATTTCAGTGTTTTTCCAAATATGCTCACTATGTGAGTTCCCTGGATCACCATGCATTCTGCAGTACCAGTGAGTGTAGACAGTTAATAAAACAGCTATGCTTGAGAAGAGAAATTTTCTGTTTGCAATGGAGACCAAAAAACCCCAGCCCAATGGAAAGATATTCATCCAGTCCTAATCACTTGGCAGGCAGAATGAAAAATACCAATCCCAAACCATCGGGTGGCTTCCAAGTTCTTTCCAGGAGCCTAGTGAGGCTGCCCAGTTGCCATGGCAAACATAGAGTCAATACAAGCGGATAAAGTTGCTGGAGCTACCACAGTCACTTTCCAGAAAGTGATCCTGGGGGTCTGGCACACACCTGCTCCTCCATCAGCACCAGGTGGCCAAGGCCAGTAAATGAGAATGTGGAAATGAATGAAGGATCAAAGTTTTTATTAACTTTATCCCAGCCTCAAATCTGCCTCTTGTTGAGTCAGCTGCTTGAAAAACCTGCTGTGTGCAGTCAGTTAATGTTCTTTTTTTTTCCTCTTCATGATCAGGTATCGTATACAATTTTGGTAAGAAGTGTAAATTTCCCAAACTCACTGCAGCCCAATGGTAAACACAGGTGATGGGGCTAAATATTGTTATTAGTGATCATAAATATTTCTGGCTTTTCATTAGCCAGATATGCAGCTGTTTTTAATCTTGAAAGCTGGCACAGGCCACTGGTGCCTCTGAAATGAAACCTGGATGAATCTGATACTGTTATTTCTCATTACAATGCATGGTGTTTAGCATACTTTAAATCCAGCTGTGATAACTGTTGCCTTAAGCTGCAGTTGTTTTATTCTTTTTAATTTAACTAGGTGGTTTTTAGCTCAAAATATTCATTGTTTTAAAGGGAGGGGAGCAGTGATGGTAAACAGAGCACAAAGGGCTGAGCATTCGAGAAGAAGCCATATGAGGGATTCTTTCTCTTGTTGAGACAGTGGATGGATAGGGGGCCAAAAGATGAGATAGGCACAGAACTAGGTTAGTACCAGAATAGCCAAAGAGAGTCACAAGGCAGGGAGTTTTGGAGTAGGCTCAGGTCATTCGACCTCTCTCAAGTTAATTGGTTGGTCAGTTCTGAGGATGCCCAAGTTGTTCAGAATGCATAGCCCTCTGCTATGTACCATCTGTCAGAACTCACCATTGCAGGATAGGGCTCATTTCCTGGTGTTGTCCAGGACTCACCACCCCAGCGTGCCAGGGGAGAGAGGATTCTGCATGAGGCAAGACCAGTCAGGAAGTCTGTTCTGCTGGTAATTGCTTCAGATGCCTCCCAATTTGTGCTGTACTAGCCTTTTGCATCTCTTGTCCTGAGACCCTTGCTATGGTATCTTCTCTAAAAATTTCATTTGGAGAACTCAGTGCCTCCTAATTTGTGGTAGCTTCACAGACAATACGACTAGAAGTGATCTAATAATTCCCTTTTTGGGCACACAGTCTTGTCTGGTTAAACATCTTTTGTTGGTTAACTCCCTTATGACTTTTATTTTTGTCCCATTCTTCATCTAGATTCAGTGTATAGAATATTTTTCTCCTCACCATTCTAATACCTGATTGAGCTTGGGCCATACCTGATGTGTCAAACACCAGCCATTGACTTTGTCTGCTCCTGAATCACATAACACCATTGTAGAAAGACAAGGAACTTGCAAGTCTGTGAATTTACCACTGTGAAATCACACTTTCTGACTCCATCAGGGTCTTCGGAATCACTGAGCAGTCTTTTCATTCTTCTCTTGGTGTTAATGGAATCCAGGACCTGAGATCCCTTTCTAGCTGTACACACTTGATGCTAGACAAAAAGCCAAGAGGAAGGTTCTGATTTCCTTCTTTTTCCAAGTAAGGAAACTGTTAGTAAAGTGATTTGCTATAGGTTGCATAGATTATGGGCTTGGGCTGAAACCTGTGTCTCTCAGTCCAATGTTCTTTCTAGTATCCTGTAAAGAGTTTCTCTAGCTCCCTCCCATAGCAGCTATGGCAGAAATTCTCAAGACTTCAGTCCTACTTTCCCGCCCCCTTGAGCAAATTAAGTAAATATTTGTTTATTGGCTGATGACTTCACCTGTTATTTTTTTTAAAGTGAGATCAGTCATTGTGCTTGTCTGGCTTCCCTTGTCCTGACTTCACTATCTTACACTTGTGGTTTCATTCCTTTTCCTCCAATTCAGTTGCTTCCTTTCCATGGGTCCAGAACCCCTTGGGGGTTCTCCATGATGATCCAACGGTTTTTGTGTGAAAAATTCTTTAATGACACCTTAAGCAGTAAATAATAGAATATTACGAGTGTATTAAATTACCTTGTGGAGTCAGGTTTTTTTAAGAGTTCAAGGAACAAAAAACATTGGGTATACCTACTCTGATGCAAATGCTTCTACATGTGCCCTGTATCTTGTCCCTTTCCATCTGCTGCTGGATGTGTCATCTATAAAATAGAGATCATTATACATTTTAGTTCACAGGGTTGTTGTGAGGAGAGTGATTTGCAAACCCTAAAGAAAGTGCTATATCAATGTATGGTATTATCCACAACTCATTCCTTCTTTAATTAATCCTCTGCCATCTGGCTTATAACTCCACCTCTCTAGTGAAATAGAATACTTTTGAAAAATCACTAGTGGTCACGTCACTGTATAATTGAAAGGTTTATACCAGGGGTGGGGACCCTGTAGCCTTGAGGCCACATGTGGCCCTCTCGGTCCTCAAGTGCAGCCCTTTGACTGAATCCAAACTTTGAAGTAATTACTAAATAGTAACTGTTTCTCTTTTACCCAGGAACCCTCAGGGTCTTTCCCTCCCAGTTTGATTTTTTTGGTTATTTTTTTAAATTTTATTTCTTTGTTTTCTTTTATTAAAAAAGAAAACTTTTTTTTTTTTAGTAACTCTGAAAGAATGGGTGCATCTCCCTCAAAGAGAATCTGATAAGACCTTCGTCTAAAATGGCCAAGGTCCTACATCCTGGGACATCTCCAGTCGTCCTGATGAATATGTGTATTTTTGTCCTTTGTTGCTGAAGACCATGCCATCAGAGAAATGATGACATGACTTGCACTTGACTTTGTTTTGAGTGAGGGAGGGCTGTGCAGGTCACCAGCCTCACTTCTTCTCCAGAGCCATCTGAATCCAGTGACCAGATATTCATTGAGATGACCGGAGGTAACCCTGGATGAGGCATTTGGAGTTAAGTGACTTGCCCAAGGTCATACAACTAGTGAGTGTGAAGTGTCTGAGGTGAGATTTGAACTCAGGTCCTCCTGACTCCTGCACTGGTGCTCTATCCACTGTACCACCTAGCTGCCCCTCCTGATGAATATCAGCCCACTGAACCCAGATGGCTCTGGAGGACAAAGTGAGGCTGGTGACCTTGCACAGCCCTCCCTCACTCAAATTAAAGTCAACTGCAAGTCATGTCATCATCTTAATGTCATGGTCTGTTTGAGTATGAAAGACAAACACAACAACAATCCTCACCCCTAGGAAGCCTTCACCTTCCTTTCCTTGATTCTTCTCATGGCCACCTTCTCCTTCTTAAAATACCTCGTATGTACCTAGTACATGAGTATTCTAACTCTCTTACTTTTCTAAATGATCTATTCTGTTCTTCCCCCCATGAAGATTCCACTGTCTCTCCTTCCCTAACTGTAGATGCCTGTCAAGGCTGAGTTCTTGAGCTCCTGTCATTCTTTATTTAAATGCTTTTCCTTTGGAGATGTAACCTGTCCATTTCAGTTGTTATATCTGTGCAAATATCTCTCAAATCTCCAACCCTGACTTCTCACCCTGGTCCCAGGCTTGCATATAAAGCTGTCTTCTGGACCTTGCTACTGATAAGTCATTGATACTGAAACATCTGAATAAGAATCTAGACATTTTAGTGAACTGCAGGCTCAGTGTGATTCCACAGTGTGACACAGCAGCCACAAAGCTATTGACATGTAACATATGATCATAGCAGTGGAAGTGATCATCCTGTCCTAAGCTGCTCTGGTAAGACCATAGGTGGAATATTGTGTGCAGTTCTGGAATCCTCATGTTGGGAAGGACCTGGTCAGATGGGAACATGTCTAGAGAACGGGAACCTTAGTGGTGGGGAGGGACTGGAGACCAGGCCACACAAGTACCACTTGACTGAACTAAGTATACTTCTTTGCCTGCAAAAAAGATTTGGGGAAAACAAGATTGCTCTCATCAAGTATTTGAAGGGCATTCTTGTGGACAAGGAAATAAACTAATTCTGCTTGATCCTAAAGAGCAGAATGAGGAGTAAAGGCAGATTTAGGCCTTGGTATAATAAAAAGCCTAAAAATAGAGCTATGTATCCAAAGGAAAAATTGGCTAACAAGGTAATGAAGGCACTGTTGGGGAGAGACGGTGGTCTTCAAGTAGATGAGAGTCACCACTTTTAAAAGAGATTATTTTTCAGATGTGGCTTAAATTAGATGATCTCTGAGATCCAACTCAGAAATCCTATGTAAACTCATTTTCTCCCCAATGTTCTCCCCTCACCCCCAAATTCTCCCTGTGTCCGTGGGGTCATGAAGAGTTGGACACAAATGAAAAACAACAGTTTCCATCAGTGGTACCACCTTTGTCCCAGTCTTTAAAGATGGAAGTCTTAGAATTACTTGGACTACAGCAATATACATGTGTATGCAATATGCCTTGTCTTTAATTTCTCCTTATTATTTGATATTGTATAATTTATTTTACTTTTCTGGATCTCTATTTCTCAATTATAAAATGAAGACATCTATGATTTTTTCAGGACAGCTAGGTGGCACAATGGATATAGTGCTGGGCCTGGAGTTGGGAAGTCCTGAGTTCAAATCAGGTCTCAGATACTTACTAGCTGTGTGAACCAGGGCAAGTCACTTAACCCTGTTTGCCTCAGTTTCCTCATCTGTAAAATGAGTGGGAGAAGGAAATGGTAAACCACTCCAATATCTTTGCCAAGGAAACCCCAGAAGGGGTTACAGAGAGTCAGGAACAGCTGAAATGATTAAACAACAATGACATGATCCTTTTCAGCTCTAAATACCAATCCTACAGACAATTAACAGCTTAATTTCCCTAATATAGTGAGGCAGTGTGGTGCAATGGAACCGTTGTGGAATCAGAGGAGCTGGGCTTGAATCCAGTTTCTACTATCTATACTGGATAGGTCATTGAACTTGGAATTAGAAAAACTGGATTCAGATCATACCTATATTTACTAGCTGTGTGACCCAAGCCAAATCACTAAGAATTCTTTCTGTCTGTTTGTTAGAGGGGTTGGAATGGATGGCCCCTAAGTTATGATTTCCTGATCTTATGAACTATAACCATGTCTCTCCTCTACTCAGTAACCTTCACTGATTCCCCATTTCCTAGTATATAAGTTCACACTCCTAAATTGACATTCAATCCCCTCTACCATTTGATCTCAGCCTTCTCCATCGTTTCTCTGTGTACTCTGTATTCCAGCACTATTCCTCAGACCTGTTTCAGATTTTCACACTTTTTTTCTTTGCTTACCCAGTCCCCTACTTCTGGAATTCCCACTCTCACAGACATTCCTAAATTCTTCCTTTTCAAATTCTTCATTCCTCAAAGCCTTCTTCACATTATCCTTCCCTTGTAAAGGTTTCTCTGAAATCCTTCTAATCAGAAATGGCCCTTCCTTCCCCTAAACTCTTACAGCATTTTGTTCATGCTTCCCTTAATGTGCCTTGTGCTATAGTCGTTTGTATCTGTTTTCTTATCTCCCATACTACAAAAGGTCCTTGGAGTTGGGGACCATGTTACAGTAATCTTTTTATTCCCCACGGGACTCTTTGAACATAGTAGATATTCCATAAATGTGTGAATTAATTTAGCAAAAGTTTGACTTCCTCTAAAAGAAGTCCCCTGGCTTATGGTTTTAAGACAAGAGCAGAACATTTAGAACCAGGAGGGCCATCATCCTCTGGGCTCTAACCTTTTCTGCCCAACAATTCTAATGACCTTCACCTTCAGGAATGCTGTCTCCCATCCAGGAGCTGCATCTGGAGCAGAGTCCTGCCGTGTGTTTGCATTCATTACTGGTAGGGTTTGTATTTATATAAGATGGATAGGAATCATTTGAGTGACCTTGTTGCTACATGTGATTAACGGGATGGATGTTTTAGGCAATCAGAGGGAGAAAAGTGACCCCAGGCAGAGTTTTATGTGCTCTGTTTGCTGAACCTTTGCATTGTTAGCATTTTTTCACTGTTAAATAGGATTCTCTTACAGTGACTGGAATATTTCATTTTGACTTATTCTTACGTTTGCAGTTTTACTGAGCTCATTTGTGCTGTTTTTAGTTAGGATGTGGAGAGGAAGCCCTGTGTTAACTGATCGCTGGTTTAGAAGACTATTAGTCAGAGGTAGAAGAGATGTTTGTATCTGTTGTTTAAGTAGTCATGTCCCAGGCAATCTCTGGCTTCCCTGCCAGGCAGTTCTCTACACCTGAAATGTCCTCCCTCTGTCTAGTCACCAACTAAATGGAAAGGAGTAGGAATCATGGGAAGGATCACTGGATTTGGAGTTATAGTCGCCTCTTAAAAATGGTGTGACCATTCATCCTTTGGGCCTCAGGTCCTCATCTTCAAAATGAGGGAGTTAGATTCAATGACCTCTAAGGTCCCTTCTAGTTCTAAGCCTATCACTGTGCTATGATGATGGGAGCATCTAAGAGCACCTAGCCCAGAGTTAGGAAGACCTGAGTTCAGATCTGGTTTCCAAGAGGGCAGTAAGAGAATCCAATGAACTTGTCTCATTTTTACCTGAACGGATCTCAGTGGAAGCTTTTGTCCAGGGTCCAGACTGACCTCTGTTCTAGTTGCCGAGAATCCAGAAATTTAATTTTTTTTTCTTTGTCCTATTTCCTGATTCCTGGAACCATCTCTGCATTTCCTGTGCTTTTCCAAACCCCAAGGAGCTGAGAAGGAGGAGATTGTTGGAAAAAAACTCAGAAGTTCTTGGATCTAGGAAAACACCTCCTTTGTCCTTATAGAATTCTTACCTGGAGTAACCTTAGAGCAGGTCAGCATCCCTATAGGAAGAAAAAGTCCAGGACTTTTTTTAGCTGTTATAATGTCAATAGTGAACACAATTTTGGCATAAAGGCTGCAGGAACGGGTTCATTGACCTTTAGAATCTGTGTGTGTGTGTGTGTTTTTTTTTTTTTTTACAAAAGCAAAAAGAAGCTATTAAGATCAGCATGATAAGCACTGACCATTAGGAAGATTGCTCTATTTCTTTCTTTTGTAGATTGAACAAATGAGGAGTGAGTTGCTACAAGAGAGAGCTGCAAGGCAAGATTTGGAGTGTGACAAGATTTCCCTGGAGAGACAGGTAATGGCTTTAGCCAGCCTGTACAAAGGCACCTTATTGGCTACTGCCTTGGTGGCACCTGTAGAGGCCACCAGCCTCCTTAAATACCATTTCTACTTGTAGTCCCCTTGCCCTCTTATTTCTACTGAGAGGTCTGAGGTACACTGAGATTCATTAAATGTAATCATATGTGCAAAGTATGAATTGCAGAGAATGATTAGTAGCATCCCTGTCATTTTTTAACTCACTAGGCAAATTATTGTCCAATTATGTGCCTTGCTATTAGGTTGATTGGCTAATGGGTTGTTTTTTTGTTAGTTTGAAAAACAAAAGGCAGTCCACGTGTGTCACTTTAACATCCAGGTGGCATAGTTGGAAGTCTTAGCTAGGATGCATTCCTGGGATTCCAGTCTTAAAAGTAAATCCCCTTAAAAATATCCTTTTGCCTTCTTGGATGCTTTGTTCAGTACTCACTGTCCTGGTCACTGAGTCCCTCTCTTGTTATTATTGAAAAAATATTTACTATGTACCTGATTATACCTAATATTCTGAGAATTCGGCTGAAAGAGCTTTGTAGGCATGCTCACATGATAAAATCATGTCACTCCTGCACTCAGGAATCTTCATTGCTTTCTCCATTGCTTCTTAAATGCAATTCAGATGCCTTAGCCTGACTTCTCAGACCTTCTACACCCTACTTTATCTCTTACTAATTCTTTTCATGTATATTTTGCTCCAGCCAGACTGGATTATGTGTTCTTTACATGCGAGATTTCTATTTCCAGAACAAGGATTTAAAGAGCCGGATAGTTCACCTGGAAGGTTCATATAGATCTAGTAAAGAAGGCCTGGTGGTGCAGATGGAAGCCAGGATCTCTGAGCTGGAAGATCGGCTGGAGAATGAAGAGAGGTAAACACAGTGGATCTACTACCCCACACATTTATATGGCACTTTACATGCATTCTCTGTTTTGAACCTCACAACCTTCCTATGAGGTAGAGGCTATTATTATCCCATTTTATTGCTAAGGAGACTGAGGCTCACAGAGGTTAAGTCACACGACTTATAGAAACATAAAATTAAGCATGGATGAGATCTTCCAGGTCAGTGAGTCTCATCTGTTTTCAACGTTTGACTGCCTTGATTCTGCACTGAAGCAAACCAGGTGTCCTTGAGTGGCCAGTCCTAAACTTTTCCTCATCCTAGAGTCATTCTACCAATCTAGTGAGATGGGGTAGCTGGTTCTTGTGTAGAAAGGCTGGTTCTCATTTCTCCTTCCCCACTTTTCCAGGGACAGAGCTAATCTTCAGCTGACCAATAGAAGACTGGAAAGGAAAGTGAAGGAGTTGGTGATGCAGGTAGATGATGAGCATCTCTCTTTAACCGACCAAAAGGACCAGGTAAGAGGAAGTTGATGCCTCAGGGATCTGATACTTGGCTGTGACTGTGACTTTCAGGCTGGGAGGTGTGAGGTACAGAAAACCAGGATCCTTAGGGCCCATTCTCCAGTCTCATTTTGTGGGAGAATCTAGAAAAGGGAAAACCTTTTGTTTTTCACCTTTTTTTTCTAAGCAGTAATGTATAAACTTCCCTAATGATCTCCTTGAGTCTCTAAAAAATGATACTGGATATATTTGAAACAATAGGGAGAGAAGTAGGGAGTGACCATGGGTTGGTGCCTCTCAGTGAATCCTCATGATTGCTCTAAAAGTGAAAGGGACCTCAAATGCCATCCAGTCCAACCCTTTCATTTTACAGATGAGGAAACTGAGGCCTAGGAAAATTAGATGGCATAAAGGTAATAATCAAAAGCACTATTTGAATCGTGGTCCTCTGATTCAAGTCAGAGTAGTTTCTACTGTATCAAACTTATGAGACAGAGGAACCTGGTCCATCCTGGAAATAGTTCCAAAGCTCTGAGAGGAAGGAAAAGGAAGGAAGAAGAAGTGAAATGGTGACACGGTATATTGTTTGTGGAGACACTTTATCTCTTGGGAACCAGGACCACAGTTCCAGCCATCATCCCAGAGTTGCTGACTGCTTGGTTTGCTTCCTTAAATGACAACAAAGAATGATGGTGCTCACTCAGCATGACTTCCCTCTCAAGGTTAATTAGGTGGAGGGAAGGGAGCAGGCTTGATCTGACCCAGACCAAAGCTCTCCATTTTAGCAGAATGTATAATATCTACATAAACTTGGATGCAGCTAACAGCGGATTGAGGTGTGGGAGAATAGCAATCCAAACCAAAACACATCAGTGAGTAGGGGCCCTTTCAATGTATCTATAGTGAAGATTTCAGCAGTACAGTAGTGAAAATCTAGGGCTTGGTTTTTAAAAGGCCACCTCTCTGCTATGAGGCTAGTACCCCAGAGAGCTCAAACAAAGAGGAAAAAAGTCTATTTGTATAATAATATTTATAGCAACTCTCTTTGTAGTGGCAGAGAACTGGAAACTGAGGGGCTGCTCATCTTTTGAGGAGTGGCTGACTAAATTGTGGCATATGAATGTAATGAAATACTATTGTACTGTGAGCAATGAGAAAAGGGATAGTTTTAAAGAAAACTGGGAAGATTTGTATGAACTGATGCAGAGTGAAGTAAATAGAACGCAGAGAACAATTTAGAGTATAATAAGAATATTGTAAAGATAAATAACTTTGAAAGTTTTAAGAAGTCTGTTCAATGCAGAAACCATCTACAATCATGGAAGACCCATGATAAAACATGCTGCCCTCTTTCTGATAGAAAGATAATGATGCAGATTGAAGCCTTTTTTAGATATGGCCAATATGAGAAGGTATCTGTTTACTATGTTGCATGGGTTTTGTTTTTATTTCCTTTTTTTGTTTTTCCCCAGTGGGAAGAAGGTAGGAGGGAGAGAAAATGCATTTTTGTTCATTGAAAAACATTTAAGTTTTAGAGACAAACCTGATTGTCCCCAATCTTGAGCATTTTGTCTCCTTTCTCCTGAGAATGGATAGAAGCTTTTCAAGTATTTCTGTATTACTGGGTCTTTGCTATTGTGAGAGGGCTGGAGGAGTGGGGCTAGGGCCAGAGGTTTCTATCACTCTTTCCTCCTCCCTTCCTCAGCCTAGGTGCCACTAGGATTCATTCTTTCTCTCTCTCTCTCTCTCTCTTTCTTCTCTCCTCTCCCTCTCCAGCTGAGCTTACGTTTAAAGGCAATGAAACGACAGGTTGAGGAAGCAGAAGAAGAGATTGACAGACTGGAAAGTTCAAAAAAGAAGCTTCAGAGAGAGCTGGAGGAGCAGATGGATGTGAATGAGCAGCTCCAGGGGCAGCTCAGCAACATGAAAAAGGACTTAAGGTGGGGGCATCATCACAAGCCTTCGTACTGATCATACATTGTCCCATTTGATCCTCACAAATGCCCTGTGTGGGGAACAGGATATATATTATTATACTTGCTTTATAGGAGGAGGACACAGCATGCCAGAGTTAGCTCAGTGACTTGCCCAAGGCCACCCAACAATGTAGTGGAAGAGCCAAGACTAGACGCCCCCATCTCTTGAGCTCTCATCCAGTATCTATCCCATCATGCTCTGCTGCATCTGTGTAATAAGGAGAACTATAATTTATATAGCACTTTAAGGCTGTAAAATATTACCCTCATTTGATCCTCACAAAGATAGAATGAGGTAGGTCTATAAAACCTAGTTTACAGAACAGAAACTCAATAAAACCCAGTTTATAGAACAGAAACTGAGATTGAAAGAGTTTAAGGGACTTGCCAAGGTCACACAGATGGTAAGTATCTGAGGCAGAATTTGAATTCAGATCTTACTCCAAGTCCACCACTCTTTCCACTATGCCATGTAGCCTCTGAGAGCATGATAAACATTTCATCTCTAGGCTATGACTTGATTACAGGATCTAGAGCTCAATGATTCTGGCAACTCAAGACCAGTTGTAGGAAGGAGGCTTCCCTTTAATGATAATAACTCATACTAATATACTACTTATAAGATAGGTAGTAACTCATCTGAAAATGAAACTGAGGCTCTGGTAGGTAATGATTTGTCTTGTCTTAGGTGGGATTCAGAATTGGATTTTCTACTTCAAGTCTAATATTCTTTTCTTTATGCTATATTGTTTCTACCCAGGAATCCAAGATGAGGGGGAAAAATAGTCATGGAAATTGCTTTCTAAGGCCCAGACTTGTTGACTACCTCATGACTGAGGGGATTAATAAAGCCAATAAACCAGTGCTCACTGGATAGTGAATAGGGACATGAATCTATAATCTTTTCTTAGCTCAGGTACAGTTGTATAACTGGTGTTATAACTATGTTGCTTTTGTCTTTGCAGACACAAGAAGATGCCAAGTAAAGTGCTGGATGATCTCGATGATGATGATGATGACGACTTCAGTACTGATGGGGGTAGTCTATATGAAGCCCCCATGGGATACCCATTTTCGAAGGAAAATGACCCCACCAAATCTGCTTCTGCTTCCCTCAGTGTTTGAGCAACACATCATCTAAACAAGCCACCAAAGTGTAGCTGACCAGAGCCAGATGCATAAAAGGGTCCATCTGGAGTGGAGACCTTTCCCCTTTATTCACAATATGTGCCATTTCCTCAAGTATTATAATTCTTACTTTGGATTGCCAGGCTGCAGAGCAGCTCTTATGTCCAGGGCAGGTACTTCCTGTGTTGTAAAACATTTAGAAACCTGATAGATAGGGCTTACCACTGGTTACTTACCCTTTGAGCACCAACTCATATCGTAAAAAATCAAGGTGGTTAAAAAATCAGCCACAGCCACATCAAATGAGGTCAAGATCAGGCATAATAATTGCTTGCCCATGGCCAGCACCATTTGATTGTGTTCACCACCCAACCTGATGATCCCAAATGACAGGATATAGGGTATAGTTTCTATTTAAATAATGATATGTCTCCTAGAATCTGATGATCCCAAATGCCAGGATGTAAGTGTAGGTTATATTTAATAACTCTTAAGTTGGGTAAATCTGATGTATAGGTTGTAAATATGTTAAACTAGACCTCGCTGACTTCTCTAGTTCCGTTTTGGAAAGCTATAGAAGTTTTATAGGTCAGTTTCATATGTAAAGTACACAAATCTATATTGAGTATTATATCTTTTTAAATAAGAAACTACTAGATTTTAAGTATTAAAATTTATTAAGGAGCATTCTGAAAATCAGTATAAAAGAGGATGGCTGGTTCTTGAAAGAGTTGACTAATAATAGCCATGTTCTTTGGAAAAGCCACTTTTTAATAAAGGAGAGATAGTCAGAGAGTCAGTGGTAGTTGTTTTTTCCCCTCTACCTGCAGATCATACAATTTCATTCTTTATCTCTAGATTGATTTTCCATTCCTTCATGTAAAATGCACATTTTACATTTAATGACAAGCTGAGATATGTCACCACCACTTGCAAGCTTTCTGGGTGTTTGTGTGTGTATGGGAGGGAGAATTTGTCTTCCACTTTAGCTGGCAGTCAGCAGTAAATGACAGTTGCTGGGCACAGTATGAGTAAGGCTAGGTAACCTTACCACTGATGACAGCCTCCTCTACCCCAGCCTTCAGTTCTTGTTCTTCCATGCTCCTAAATGGGATGATGCCAAGAGATGGTAAAATGGTGAGAGGTCATGATTGAGACAAGAATTCAGGGAGAGAGCTAGGAAGATCACGGGAGTAAGAAGATGGGAGGGTTGATGAGCAGGTATGCACGGGTATGGGAATAGGATGAGAGGAGTACAAGAAACAGGAACCAGGGAAGAAAAAAGAAAAGAATCCTGAAGTTGGAGAGGATGAGTAGGTAGAACATGAACTGAGCAGGATCTAAGGTCTTTGTACATTTAAGTACTGGAGAAGGGGGGTAGGTAGAAATAGTGCCATAAAAAAGCAGGAGCTATAGAAGAACTCGATTCCTGAGAACTGTGTCTTTGGGTGGCATAGGGACAAGAGGGAGCTCCGTCCTTCTCCCTTGACACCTCTAAAACCTGAAGGTGGTAGTTAGAAAAGAGCATGGGAGAAATGTTTAGGTACTATTCTAGGAATCCAGGAGCTGGACCTCATGGTCTGTGGTAGGATGGAGATAAAGGCATGGTGGAACATTGCCATTACCTCTCTTGAAAGCTGTCACAGGTTATTCAGCATATTGCTTCCTATTAGTCACTTCCCTTAAGTCCAGAATGGGTCTTTGCCATGTAACATGTTGGTCATGAGTGGTACATGGAATATATCTTCTGACCTGATGTGACACCAGGGCCATAAGAAGAGCCCCAAGGTGGCCAAGGTAACCCTCAGCCCATGAAAAAACGTAAGAGCCATGGATGCAGTGGAAAAGTGAGAGCTAATGGAATTTAGTCACTGCAACTGTTTTCCCAGGTTACCATGTACCATATTAGATGGTGGGAGTAGGACTTGGGTTATGGACAAGAGAGTGCACATCCCTAAGGGGAACAGGAAATTCCGCTGCTGTCATCCTTCTGTCTCCCTCTAATCCCTCTGATCATGGAGATTTGTAGGACTTTAAGAGACGTGCCAGTTCCTGGAAGTCTTCAGGAAGTATGAGTGACTTCAATCAACACCCTCTTCCTGATCTCTCCCATCTGTCTTAAGAGTCCCACAGTCAAGGGATGACAGCCAGGGTCCACAATCACCCCTGGTCACACTTTTGGGGGACTTATTCCAACTTTCTTTCCCCTTTATTGTGTTATATAGAGACAGGGCTGGAATTTCCTACCTGACTAGGACTGTCTTATCTCACTGATAGCTAAGTGACTGGTGAATTAGGTTTATTAACTCAGCAGCTTTTTATGGAAAAGGAATGTCTTGAGTCTAGCCAAGCAGGACTATGAAGAAAAGGGGGTGGGAAAGACAACTCTCCTTTGAAAAGAAATGTAGTGACCAACCCAAGTTATAAGATAGGAGGGCTTCAAAAGTATTTCATGATGGCATTTAAAAATTATTATTTTGTTTATAAATTTAATTTCCATACTACCTGGATTTGCATATAGTTGGTGATTAATTTGCATACATGCACCAGATAGATCTTTGGGTCCAATTCTGCCTCTGGTTAATGGTTACGTGACATTGGGCAAGTCACTTATTCACCTTGAGGAAAGTGAATTAGATGATCTCTAAGGTCTCTTCCAACTCTAGAATTCCATGATTCTTTCATTCTCTTATATATATGAACACTTCCATGTATCTCTTTAATGACTAACCCAAAGAACCTTCCTACTAATGTTTTCTATAGCTCTCTTAAAAACACGTTTTTAAATTTTTTTTAAAAAAGAAGAAGACAGTTGGACCAAATGCACGATGCTGTGACGACAATCATCAGAAAATTGTATTTTTTTGTGATTTTTGATTATTTTGCATTTATGAACACCTTTTTATAATGCCAGTAGATGTCGCTGCTATTTATCACCGGGAAGATATGTTTTCGTTGCAGCTACCTCTGTGTACATGAAACTGTAAACACCAAGATCACTTTTCAATAAACAATGTCCATCAACCTCAATTTTTGCATCATTTCTGCTTTCACTGTTGCCCCAGGGCTGAGGTCTAAGCAGAGTAGCCAGCCAGGTGAAAAGCTGGGTATGAAGTGACTTTAGCAGACAGAACTTAAGGGAGTTGGAGAAAATAGTCCAGGTGAGTGCCCTGAGGGGCTAGTGTGACTGGGAGTAGGCTAGGCCAGAGAGGGTGTGTCGAAAATCTGCCTGCAGAGAATAACTGAGAGCAGCAGTCCATATTAATAATTTATTTAGCCCAATTTTGTAGTTGATTTACAAAGCACGTTCCTCACAATAAACAGGTTTATCTCTTCCCATTTTACAGATAAGAGAACTAGGCTCAGAAATCTTTTGACCTGCCAAGAGGCATGTATCAAATTCCAGAGCTATGACTTAGACTCAGAGATCTTTTAAATTTGACACCTGGACTTTTTCTGCCACACCACTCTGCCTCAGTAATCTAGCCTTAGGGAATTACGACTTAATGAGTTATTAGACTTAGAGTCAGGCAAATTGTTATTTAGTCATGTCTGATTCTTTGTGATCCCGTTTGGGGTTTTCTTGGCAAAGACACTAGAGTGGTTTGCCTTTTCCTTGTCCAGCTCATTTTACAGGTGAGGAAACTGAGGCAAACAGGGTTAAGTGACTTGTCCAAGGTCACACAGCTAGTAAGTGTCTGAAGCAGGATTTGAAGTCAGGTCCTTCTGACTCCAGGACTGGCGCTCCTAGCTGCCCCTCAGAGATAAAGCATTTCTAAGGCAAGTTTCGAAAA
This sequence comes from Notamacropus eugenii, assembly GCF_028372415.1. Lineage (NCBI taxonomy): Eukaryota > Metazoa > Chordata > Mammalia > Diprotodontia > Macropodidae > Notamacropus > Notamacropus eugenii. Next base: position 139,069,615 of record NC_092872.1, on the reverse strand, counting down.
TTGTACCCGTGTGTACTTCGAATCTTCACTAGAGCACAGATGGTTTAATTTATCAAAGTAAATGTTTACATTCTACCTAGAGAACTACCAAGCATTAAAAACGTGTTCACTTATAGAGGTCATATACGGATTCGAATCTTGGATGCTGGCGCTTATTTGCTGTGTGACTCTAGGCAGATCACTTGGTCATCCTCGTCTCAGTTTTTTCCACTATAAAAAGGGGTGATGATATTTACGCTACTTTCCCCACAGGAAATTATAGGGCCGTAATGATACTGAGCATTTATGTAGCACTTGATGTTTCACCAAACACTTTACAAACATTCATTAAACAGCGGCTGTGTGCCAAACGTTTTTCTCAGAGCTGGTGATGCTGAGAAATGTCAGATAGTCCCTGACCTCAACGAGCTCGCAGTCAAATAGCAGAGACAACATGCCAACAATTATGTGTAAACCAAGATATACACACGGTCTGTCGGAACTAACCAAGAGAGGGAGGCACTAGCCCTAACGGAGGTTGGGAAAGGCTTCCTGTAGGAGGTGGGATTTTAGCTGAGACCAGGGAAAACCAGGTGGAGGTGAAGAGGAAGGACACTACTCATACCAGTGAGGGACTTGGTGACCAAGAAACTGACATGTACAGAGCTTGAATGAAGGGCCCTGTCAGGGAAGAGGAGTTTACTGGGCACTTATTTTAAGGGGATTTACTCAAGACTAGAATCCCAGGTATGCATTCTAAGATTTAAGACATCCAAATATGCCCTCTGGATACCTAGCATAAATTCATATCAACTTTCTTTTCTTTCTTTCTCTCTTCCTTTCTTTTTTCTTTTTTTTCTCTCTCTCCCCCTCCCTCCCTCTCTCTCTTTCTTCTTCCTCCCTCCCTCCCTCTATTCCTTCCTTCCTCTCTTTCTCTCTTCTCCCTTTTTCCTTCCTTCCTCATATTCATTGTTCCTCACAGCACACTTTCTACTAAATTAATATACCACAATTTGTTCTAGGAGGATTTGTTCTGTGAAGTTTGGATTTAGTCAAGGGGCTGCACTTGAGGGCCTAGAGGAGCACGTGTGGCCTTGAGGCTACAGATTCCCTACCCCTAGCCATTCACCATTCAGAATTACAGAGAATGGCAGATTTGGAAGAAATCTCAGCAGCCTTTTATATAACCCAAAGCATCACTTCTGCAGTATATAAGTGGTCATTCTGCTTTTGCTTGAAGGCTACCAATGCGAAAGAACTCATTAACTTCTCAGGCATCTCATTCTATTTTGGGATACCTCTAATTTTTTGTAGGTTTTCCTAGCATTAAACTGTTAAAAGAAAAATATAATAATGATCATTTTAGCCCAAGTCTTCTAGAAACAGTTTTATTGAATTTCCAAGCCAAGATATAAAATGGCATAATCCCCTATGCCCTTTCACATGACTCCTTCCCAAGAATATTTCAGATAACATTTATAGGAATCTTGAATAAGCAGAGATATGTAAAATGCAATCTGGGTTAACATTCCAGAATGTTGGGTAACCAAATCTATCATCCCATTCCCTCCTGGATCATGAGCCTAACTCCAAGTTAAAACAAAGGGACTGCTTCCTTTCCACTAAGATCTTAATCCTTTCCCTGTGGAAAATGATGGGCCCTAGCATGCTGATTATTTCAGGTGAGCTGGTAAAGGGAAGAGGAGACTGAGATGAGTCAGTAACCAGATCTCTTCAGTGGGAAATGGGCAAGGCAATGATCTAAACAAGGTTAGAAGTACTTTTTTCTAAAAGGCTTGGTATTGACCTTAATCTATTTCCCTAAGAAAAGCCTTTGTGTCCCCAACTTATTATCCACCTTTCCCAGGGGCTGGAAAGGGCTTTTGAAGAAAATAGTTTAATACTAGCTGTGTTCTGTGAAATGAAAATGGTGAACATGAAGACCAGAGAGAGAAATACCCTAAGAATTTTCCTGCAGTATTTAGTCCTCTGATTTTTCTTACTCTGTAGGAGGCACAGGAGGGGTATATATCTCTTCCTATTTGAACTCTTTTGTCTAGCTAGTTGTTATCTGGACCATGAGTGTAGCCCCAGAAAGGCAAGATCCAGATAGAGAAAGGTCAACTTCCTCTACCCATTGCCTTCTCTTATCTACAGTCTATTTCTGGCTGCATGTTGGCAGGACCCCAGGGATTCCTCTTTCCGTCTTTAGCTGGTGGTGGGTTATGGCCATCTGGTCCAGGAAAGGCAAAGAGCAGCGTCATGTCTTTTGAGACCTGAAAAAAAGGTGGGAATGAGAGTTTATCTCTGATAGGTAAGCCTTTGCCTTAAACTTGCTGGGGCCTAGGGCTCTATGACACTTCCCAGAGGTATCTCCCATCATGACCTCGTTCAGAAGAGAGGTGCATGGTGAGTGTGAGTAGGCTGAACATACAAACAAGAAAGAACTCTGAATAGCAGAAGTAAAAGATGTTATCAAACAAGTGTTTGATGGGAGGAGAAGATGGGCCGGTAACCTGGCAAGAAGAAGCGATGATGGATGGACAGCCAGAATGTTCCACTGCAGGAGAAATCAAGGAAGGTCTCCAGTATGTTAGACTCCTTGTAGTAAATTTATGGAAAGACACCCAGGATAGGCAGGCATGAATGAGTTGTGATCTGTAATGCTGGAAGGAATGGGTAAGATCACAGATCCAAATGATATAAATAAATTAAATGAATAAGTAAATATGATGTCTCATGGTATACAGTTGGCCTTTGGTGTTTTCTTTCTGTCACACACATTTTTAATGACCAAGCATTTTAAAGTTAATTTCATTTGCTATCTCCCCCAATGATCATTTTTTAAAAGCCTCTCAATACATACATAGTTGTGTACTCTAGAAAAAGAAATCCCACGTCCAAAAAAGTATGTGTTTGCACTTTAAATTCATCATCTCTGTCAGGAGATGTTTTTCATTTTCATTCATTTGGATTCATGGTTTATCAGCGTTTTAAATTCTTTCAAAGTTGGTTTTCTTTGTAAAATATGACTGTATAAGTTGTCTTCCAAGTTCTGCCCACTTCTCTCTGCATCTGTTCATAGAGGTTTTCCCAGTTGCCTCTGAAATCATTCATTTCATTATTATGGTACCAATTATTTTTCATTCCTTTCTTATACCATAATTTGTTTATCCATTCTCCAATATCCATTCTCCTGTTCTTTTTTCTCAAAAATTATGCCAGCACTCTTGCAAAATCCTATCAAGTCCTATAATGAGCTGGGCTGCTGTCTGAGTACTATCCCAGGTAAGTTTGAAGAGGCACCTAACCAGAAGGCTGGCCAACAGGTGATAAATTAATTTCATCCACAGCAGTTCATGAATATTTTCTACTAAGGAGCAAAGGGAGAAACCACACTTAGATCATAGATCCCTAAATAATAGAATAAATGTCGTACAATTGATTTCATTGTGTATCTCTTCATATGTTTACGTCTTGTCTCTGAAAACATTCTAAGCTTCCTTTTGAGTGTGATGGCACACACGGTTATTCCATTCTGCTGAGGAGGCTGAAGCTAGGGGATGGTTTGAGTTTGGAAGTTCTGAGCTGTGGTGAGCTAATGCCAATCAGGTATTTGCATCACTACAAATATTGGCCCAGACCAGTACTGGTCAGTGCCTGGAAGTGAAGGGCCACTAGGCTGTCTAAGGAGGGGATGAATCATCCCAGGTTGGAAAAATGGAGCAGTTTAAAGCTTCTATGATGATCAGTATTAGGATCATACTAAGAGTAGGCCATGTATTTCAGCCTGAGATAGTCTCAAAAAAAAAAAAAAACAAAAACCCACTAAACTCAAATACAACAGTGAAATTCTTCTTAGGAGTAGAGACCAAATCCTCTTTGCCTTTTCCTCAGTGCCCTGCTCTAGTTGTTCATGTTTGTGAATTGATTGATGTGTGCCTTGCCTCTGAAACAAGATTCTAAGCCTTTGCAAGCAGGTGCCTTGCTGCTCATACCTGGTATACCTGGTGCTGAGGCTCTTCTGGGCCCTTCTCATTGGGCTGTGTGACCTTCCTTGAATGTACTGTGGGGGTCTTTGTTAGAAGCTGATGGAACTGATCATCAACACTGTTTCTTTCTTCTGTGATCTTCCTCTTTGGCTTGTGGCCTAACTACTAACAATTAATTATCAGGCTCCTGGGCTTTTCGCACTTTTGGACAGAACTTCCCCAGCACCTGGCACATAGTAGGCACGTAATAAATGTTTATTGATGACTTTTTCAGAAAAATGGTAAAGAAGGAAGAAAACCTGGATAGCTTCAGCTAAATTACCTCTTTTTTTTTTCTTTTGGAAAAGATTGAGCTGTTAAATCATTGGCTTGAGGTCTTTTTTGTATTTACATCTCTCCCAGTAGTTAGGACCCCACTGCTCTTTTATTATGCTCCAGAGAATCCTAGCCTATGACTGTCCCCAAAAAAATGGGACTGTATAAAGGTTGGCTTCATTTAGAAAAAAGGTGACTAACCCTAATCCCCCAAAGGGAAGGGTATGACTGTCTCAGAAGAATGGAACTGTATAAAGGTTGGCTTCATTTAGAAAAAAAGTGACTAACCCTAATCCCCCAGAGGGAAGGGTTGCTGCCAACTGCACTGATATAGCCAGTCTAGAAGGTAAACAGTGGCACCCAGTGCCCAAATGTACCTCACTACAGCTTGAAGAAGCTTTGCATAAAGGGACCCATCAGCACACTTCCTTCTTGGTGTGTGGGACCAGTTCACTGACTAGACCCCAGGCTGTGCCATCTTTGTAAATTCATCCTAAGCCTAGAGCATTAGCACCTTGTATCTGAGACAAGCAGCTCCCCCTGAGCTACACTTATTTTTTCTGCAATTAGATCATGGAGAAAAGAAGCCACTCTGTGTTTCTCTTTTGGAGCAAACTTTCAGACTGTATGTTTGGGTTGTTTGATAGCACTTGCTACTGCTACAGTTTAAGAAAAAAAATGCAGAATTCCCCCAGGTTTCAAGTTTATTAAAAATGATTTCCTTTCCCTTTTTGAGGAAGTGTGGTGTAATGGAAAGAACCCTACTAGGAAGTAGAAGACCTGGGTTCTAGAGTTTATTCTGTCACTTGCTACTGTAACACCAATGAGATATTGACAGCAGCCACTATGGATATGCATGCTTACTTCCAGGGTAAATTCACAAAATATAAAGTCTCTTCCTCAAAGATGGAAGCAAAATATTTATTCAGATACCAGAAAGCCAATTGCACCATGGTAACAAGGAAGTTTGTACCCATTACTAATAGAGGGAGCCTGGCCACCCCCAAAGCCTTTCCTCGGTCAGGCCTCCTTGCAAACAAACTCTTAGGCAAAATGCCCTTCTCTCACTCAGGCTAGCTGCTTTGCTCTGCCTGCTACCTCTCTCTGTCTCAGCTCTACCTCATTCTCCCTTCCTGCGCTACCTTTTCGGCAAGCTCCTCCCACCATCAGCTCCATGTGGCTCAGGCCGTGGGCTGGGCCAAAGCTCAAAGTGGGTTCACCTCGGCTTATTAAGAGGCAGAGAAGTTCTTCAAATTCCCTTAACATTACAACTACATGCAAGATACGCATCGACTCCAGCCCTCAGTTTCCTCATTTGTAAATAGAGATGAAAATATATCTTATTAGGCTTATTGGGAGATCAGAGAATAAATGAATAGAGAGGTGAGGTCTTGGAACTGGAACACCTGGGTTTGAGTCCCACCTCCAACACCCACTAGTTGTATGGCCTTGGACAAGTCACTAAATTTCTCAGTGATCCAGGCTAAATTACCAAGAAAGTACAGCATTAGGTCTGCCTGATCAGCATTGGGAAAGGGAATTTCCTCACTGGGAGTTCCCTATACTGATGAAACCACAAATCAGAATAAAAAAATTATCAAATGAGCTTAGAGATTTGAGAATCTTTAAAATACTGTATGCATTTAAAGGTTTTTTTAAAATTCAATTTTATTTTATTTTTAATTCCCAATGCTCTTCCTTCCTCTCCCCCACCATAGATCAAGCAAGAAAAATAAAAACTATTACATATGTAAACAGGCAAAACAAATTTCCATATTAGTCATGTGACTATAAATTTAAATTATGTTACTTCATGATCCAATAGCCAGCCCTTGAATGTAGAGTTGCCCCAAATAATTAAGCAAACATTCCCAGGTAGAAGAGAGTAAGGTTTTCAGTAGCAGTTTTTTTGAGATTTGTTGAAATATCAATTCGCTGCTCAATTAATTTCAGTGGGAAACCAGACATGGTAACGCAAGCCTATAATCCTTGCTGGAAGGAGAAGTTCAAGTTGGTGGATTGCTTGAGTTTGAAAGTTCTAGGGCTGAAACTGATCATTTGCTGCTCCAGGTCCAACACCAATATGACAAGCCCTCAGGAGTATGAGGCCACCAAAGTACCTAAAGAGGGATAAACAGTCCCAGGTCTGAAATGGAGTGGGTCAAAGTCTCCATGCTAATCAGCAGTGGAGTTGAGCCAGTGAATGACCTCCAGCCCAGGCAAGTTAGAAAGGGCCAGTCTCGAAATAGTAATAGTAATAATTCAATATAATTATTGAATAATTATATTGAATATATTAAAATATTATTCAAATAGTAATAAAGTCAATGGTTTTCTAATTTTCACATGTCCCAAGCCTTTCTAGCCTTTTTATATATCATCTTCCTTCATACAGTCTTTGTCTCAGTCAATCTGTTCCTTTTTCCTGTCTCTCACTTCAAACAGATTGTTACCTATGCCTCAAATTCCTTCCTCACCTCTGCCCTTTAGAATTCCTAGTTTCCTTCAAATTATCCCCAACACTACCTCCTACCTGAGACCTTTCCTGATTCCCACCCCCCACTTGCCAGTGGGAAGGAGGGTTGTAACTTGACACACCCTATTTTAGCTTAGCTAAAAGGACGTTTCTCTAAACGTCAATGGAAGTGATAATTTGGCGGAGATGACATCAAGTCTAGATAAAGTTCACAAGGACTTGAGAGACATTTTCATGCTTACATACTCATTTTATTGGAGTCTCATCCATCCTTTTCTTTTATCTCTCCTCCCCATTGTTCCCCCTCCTATTTTTCCCTTAACCTTGACCAATTCTTTTTCTCTGTCACTTCTAAGATTTCAGTAGGCAGGTACCCTCTGGAGGAATGTGTTCCACCCACCAGCCTGCCCACAACATCTTCCTATAAAAAATGTGCCCTTTACACATGTCAATTTCTTGCTCTCACACCAGGATACCATGTCCATATGTGTCAGGGAAACTTTTTACAGTGTTAGAGAATTAAAGACTGTTAGAAAATGTGAAGGATTAGGGAATGCTGATGGAGGTTGGGTTGTAGAGGGTTGTCACAACCCAGGAGAGTTTGAGAAAGGGGAGAAAGAAGAGTATTAAGGTGCCTTTTCTATGCATTCAGTCAGTCCTCTGGTCTGGCTCTTCCAGACTAATCTCTACAGGTTGTATTGGTCTCTTTCCAGAAGTGATTATTTCTTCCTTCAAAAGAGACGCTTGTCTCAACACACAGTTTGTCAAGGACAATTTTCTTGATTCCACCATGTTTCTTCTAGCTTTGTATGTATGTAGAGAGCTTAGGTCTCACAGATGACGGAAGTTTTGTAATGGGGGCCTCACCAAGGAGGGCCCCATTAGGGGAGTATGTGTCATAGCTTTTGCCTGCTGCAGGACTGCGTGGATAATTTGGTGAGCTGCTTCTGGAAATATATCATGATGTGGAATGGAAGGGAATTGCCTCCAGTGCAGAGCACCTGCTGGTATTTGTGACTATTTCCTGTCCACTTGTTGCAGGGTGAAGAAATGTTTTTTAATTAGCAGCTGAGACAGAGCTGACAATGCATACTAAAGCCTCCAGGGGATATATTTTCTTTCCTTCCTAATGTTCATGAGAACTCTCTGAACCCTGGAGAGCCAGTGAGGTGGTTGCCCTTCTTTAAGGCAGCTACATGATACAATGAACCTGATACTAGGCCTGTAGTCAGGAAGACCTGAGTTCAAATCCTTAGAGACTAGGTGTCCTTAGGCAAGTCAATTAACCTCTCTCAGCTTCAGTTTTCTCACTTGTAGGGCATAACAAGGGCACTTACTTCCCAGGGTTATTGTGAGGATCAAATTAGATACCTGTAAAGTGCATAGCCATATTATGTGCTTAATAAATTAATAAATCTTATAATTAATTTTATATATATGATTAATAAAATCTTAATAAATTCTTAATAAATTTTCTTCCCCTGTAATCTAGGCTAGGCCTGTAGGTTTCTAATGTTTCTGGGATGGAGTCATTCTTCTCTGTGCCTTCTTTTATTTGGTATGGGATCTTTTGAGATCTCAAAAGGCTACAAGAGGCCTAGGATCCTGACCTGGAAAGGAGTAAGCCATAAGGAGCAACCTACTTGATGCATTCCAACAGTGAATCAACCCAACAGGCGAAACACCATATCATTCAATTAAGGGACTGTCTATTGGCTGCACTGAACCCAGAAGTGAACTGGGTATTGGGAAGAATGTTGCTGGCTAAGTTTGATTGTGTTATTCTCCAAGAATAGTGGAAAGTATGTCCTGGACTGTGAGGACGTTTAAAAAAATAATTTGGTTCTTGTTATATCTTTTCAGTAAATATGACTTTGTTAAAGTTAAATAATTAATTGGTTAAACGACATTAGGGCAGTAATCACTGGAGATTAGTGTTGGAGGACTTAGGCCAGTAGCATTACAAGAATCTCATTACTCCTCAGGAATACACCTGGAACCAGGAGAAGGCAATAGAGTCAGCTGCACTTTGGGGATCCAATATGTCAACGTGAGTGTGTTGGGATAAGAACCTCTATGAGCTACATACTGTGAAAGCTTTACTTTGAGACAAGGAAGACTTAGGACAGTGCAGTTAATAAATGTTTATTGAACTGAATTGGAAGTCACATAGGATTCTATAACCTATAATTAATCATTATTATTACAAGAATAATTTTATAATTTTGAGCAGGTTGGGAAAATCAGAAGTTACTGAGTCCAACCTTCACATTTTATAGCTGAGGAAACTAAGTTCCAGGGACTTTAAGTGATTTGCCCAAATTAACTTAGACAGTCACAATAGAGATAGAATTTTAATTCAGTTCTTAAGTACCTTGTGAGTAGATTGTTTCAGTCATCGTATCTACATCCACAGGACCTAGCACAATGCCTGGCTCATAGGATGCACTTAATAAAGGCTCGTTCATTTATTGATCGCTGCTGTGCACCTACCTCACCTCCAAGAATTGAAATTGATTATTAATTTGAAGGTGCTACCTGTAGAAAATTTCAATTCAATGAAAGCCTAGTCTCTGTCATAAATACTTTATGTGTTTCCTATAGAAAACTAATCCTGGTCATCACAGCCTCAACATCTCTCAATTTTTGATCAGTTTCCCTAAAGCTGGTATCATCCCTTCCTTTTTCTACTTCCCCCTTTCTTGCTGTCCTACATAGTGATTTAGTCAGAGAAAATGCCACCATCCATACCTTCCTTCATCAATATGAGTTTCAAACTTTATTATTCCAATAAAAATGATTTATTATGGCTTTAAGATCCCCCACCCCCAACCCACCATTGCCACCAGTCTTCTTTACAGTGATGTGTGAATTACTGAGAAAGTAAATAGTTAAATTTATTTACTTACACAATGAACCTTACAACTACTTATATCTTCACAGTTTTTCCTTATCATATGACATTGAGCACACAAAATTTTGACACATATTCTTTAATTCATCATTGTGAAACTACATCACATAGGATATTCAACATACTTCACATGAACAGTCGATTTTTGACAAGTCAAGCTGTGATTATAGCCCTTGGGTTTTCAATGGGATTTAAATCAAGCTAGCTCCCACATCACTGAAACATGTTTATTTCTTTTCTTGGATAAATTTAATATTATGTGACATATGGCCTGGTACAGGTCATAAGGCTGAATTCCATCTACATTTGGGAATTTCTGTAATTCCAGAACAATTCTGTTTCTCATTATATCAATATATTTATCAGAATTTATCATTTTCTCAATGGGGAAATAAGACTTTCAGACTCACTGGATGTTAAAAAATAGCTCCCTTTTTAAAGTGGATGTTTGACAGTCTGATGAAGGTTCCCAGATATTATAAGCTCACTCACACTTCATCTAACAAGTCCAAATGAGGCTTGGTGGTTTTGGAATATTCTTGGATGAAAAAGTGAGTTTCATCGGTAAAAATGATCATTTTTTCAATTTTTAGAACTCCAGTTTTGGTATTCTCTTGCCTGCAACAAATGTTTCTTTTCTTTTTTGAAAGATTAGCAGCTATTTTTTAAAAATAGTCTTTCTTGCCACTCTTCTAACTTCAAAAAACTTACTCCCATAATTTCAGGAAAATGAAAAGTAATTCCTTCATATGGCAGGTCCCTCTGAAAGTCATTGCTTGTTTCAGTTGGACAAGACTTCAGGACCTCATTATAATCCTTCAGAGGGAAAAATGGATATTTAATGAAATAGAGGACTTTCAAGCATTTGTGATGAAAAAACCAGAGCTGAATAGAAAATTTGACATTCAAACACAAGATTCAAGAGAAACATGAAAAGGTAAACTGGAATGATACATCATAAGGGACTTGATAGGATTAAACTATTTACATTCCTATATGGGAGGATGATACATATAATTATCTGAACTTCTAACAGGCTGTCAAGGAATCTGGCTTTCCACAGTTGCTCAATTCTAAAACTACTTCTATTCTTTCATGTAGAAGATTGGATAAAGGTACAGGGAGAGAGAAACAAAGATAACAGATTTTCTTCCTTCTCCCTAGTCACATTCTTGTCTTTATTATATATAAAAGGTTTGTAAGTCCACTTCAAGCTTTAGGACCAGCGTGTGTGTGTGTGTGTGTGTGTGTGTGTGTGTGTGTGTGTGTGTGTGTGTGTGTGTGTGTGTGTGTGTGTGTATGTGAGACAGAGAGAGACAGACAGACAGACAGACAAAGAGAGAGATCACATAAACTGCTATTCTCAAATGTTTGTAATGAAGCTGTAGAATCCACACCAATTTACATCAGAATTGATTATTGCTTCCAAGTTCAACAGTGGTTGGTTGTTGTCTTTTATTCTTGAGGAGGACCAAAATGACATCACCATGCTAGAGTCAAGTTTCAGTGTGTCCCAGTGCTGCTGATCAGACCACTACAAGCTCAGAATGCTCTACTACAGGTTAGGCACAAATGGTCCATATGAGCATTTGGGGTGAATTCTCTACATTTGTGCATCTTGTATTTCTTTTGACCTATTTCAATTCTGCTTTGCTCGTAGAGCACAGCACCTTCTCTGATGTGGGCACACCATGCTGAGCAGTCCTGTGCCAGTGTCTTCCATGTCACACAATCAATTCCAAAGTTCTTAAGAGAGACCTTGAGAGTACCCCCTCACTCTGATTGGAGGATGGCACACAATAGGCACTTGACTAACTGGTGATAGTACCACATGCTACCTGGTCAAACCATACTTGGAGAACTGTCTTCAGTTATGGTCACCATATTTTAGGAAGGTCATTGATAAACTGAAGAATTTCCAGAGGAAAAGAACTAGAATGGTGAGCAGCCTTGAATTTATGACATAAGAAGACTAGTTGAAAGATACAAGGATATTTAACCCAGAGAAGAGAAGACTCAGGAAGTATATTACAGTTGTCTTCAAGTATCTGAAGGGCTGTCATATCGAAGACACTAGCTATGTGATCCTGGGCAAGTCACTTCACCTTGCTTGCCTCAGTTTCCTCATCTATAAAATGAACTTATTCTGCTTGGCCCTAGAGGGCAAAAGAAGGAGCAGTGAATGAAAATTTGAGAGGTGGATTTAGGTTTAATATAAGGGAAGTCTTTCTAAAAGTTTGATGGATTGCCTTGTGAGGCAGTGGATGGCTCCTCTCTAAAGGTCTTCAGTCATTTGTCAAGTATTAATGTAGAGGTAATTCTTAATCAGATCTAGTTTGGACTCGAAATGTCCTTGAAGGTTTTGTAACTCTTCATAGAATCATCATTCTGGGGGCCACCTCAGAGGCTATCTAGTGTAACCCTCCTATTTTATAGATGAAGAAACTAAGATGTGGGGAAGTTAAGTTCAAGGTCACATAGGTAGTAGGAATAAGAGACAGGCTTTGTACACCAGTGCTTTAACTCTAGAGACAGGGCTCTGAGGCACAATGGACAAGGTGCAATGAGGAGAAACAGAAACAAACCACAGTTCCTTTTCTAAGGGTTTATAAACTAGTTGGCTGAATAATAAGAATGTGTGTGTATGGATATGTGTATGTATGTACATATATACATATATGGGTAAATCTATGTATATATAAATATAAATGTACATATTTCACACACCTATACATATAATGCCTGTTAATAAAAGGGAACCCACAGGATTCAAAGCTAAATGAGTGTTCTAGATACGAATGTTCTAGATAAGAATATTAGGTTGGAATAATGAAGGAAGATTTCACATAGGTGGAACTTGAACTGGCCCTTAAAAGACAGGTGGGATTCTAATAAATAGAGTTGAGAACACTCTTGGTGTCTGAGAATAGCATGAGCAAAATTGTAGAGTCTGGAATGTGCATAGTGTCTTTGGGGAAAAGTGTACATATCAATTTTACATGTAAAAACAATTTTAAACTTTTTTTCGTAAATTTGGAGTTCCTAATTTTCTCCTTTGCCCCTTCTCCTCCCTCTTTATTGAGAAGGCGGGCAATTTGATATTGGTTGTACATGTGCAGTCATGCAAAACATATTTTCATATTAGCTATGCTGCAAAAGAAAACACAGCCCCTTCCCCCAAAAAGAAAAAATAATATTAAAAAAATGCTTCAATCTTCATTCAGACTACATCAGTTCTTTCTCTGCAGGCAGATTGCATTGTTTACCATAAAGCCTTCAGAATTATCTTGGCTCATTGTATTGCTAAGAATAGCCAAGTCATTCACAGTTGATCATCCATATAGCTTAGTTTTGCTGGAGTAGGGGGTCCAGGAAAGTTAGTAGTGGAGAGAAGGCTGAAAAAGTAGACTGGTACTGGGTTATGGAGAAAGGTCTTTAAACGGCAGGATTGGATTTTCTCTTATAGACAATGCTTTTAAGACTTCTGAGTAAGTACAGAGATGGATTTTAGACAAATGAAGACACTATGAAGAATGGATTGGAGCAGGGAAAGAAGTCATATGAGGAAACTATGGAATGAAATGAGAAGCATCCCAGCTGGTGGATGGGAGTGGGAATCAAAAGAAGAGGACAGATTGAAGAAACATTATAAAGGAAAGAACATTGTGACAAATTATACATGGGTGTGAGAAAAAAAGAAGAATTTCTTAATTCTGTAGACTTTAGGGTTTTTTTTGCTCATACTCTTCTAGGCTGAACCCAGAAATCAAACTCTTAACCCACAGAAAGTGGACCTTAAATATCCCCCATCAGAAACTGGAACAGGAAAAGGAGAGACAGGAGGAGACAAATGAAGAAGAGGAGGAAACTTGGATGGCAATAAGACCAAGGGAGGGGACATAGCCTTACAGGAGAGGAAAGAAGAATATGGCTGAGGGGAAGGTATTCTTAAAGTGGGGAAGAGAGAGCTTGAAAGAAGCTGAAGGAGGGATTTAGGAGAAATTTAATATAGAGAGGAGGTACACACTGGGAAAACAAATAGTTTGAAGTTAGGAAAGGTTTAAGAGTTGGTTGGGAGAACACTCAATTTGGAGTCAGAAGATCTAGCTTCTTAGCTGTGTGTGGGATGGCTCAGGTCCCTACAGAAATCAATTACTCAGAGGCCTCTCAAAGTGATGACAGAAAAGAGATTTATTCGATTCTCGAGAAGCGGGGCCAACCTGTAGGAGTAGGAAAGCCAAAGACAAAGAAAAGGGCAGTGATTTATATAGACCCTAACGCAAGTCCCTCCTCCCCACTGACCATTATCCTCATTAGCTGAGAATATGATCTTACATTCTAGACACGAAATCTAACCAATCCCTTTTGAAATGAAGACATCGAGGAATTATGTAAGTTTTATCCAATCGTTGAGACCCTAATACACTACACAGTTTTATATCCTTATATGGAACTATTCTATTCTAAAAATATTGTAACGTTGAGCCTCTAGGTCTTACCTTACCCCTGGGAGAAGAATTACAAACTGAGAAGTCTTCACTAAACCTATCCCACTCAGCTGTGTCCTGTTACCTATTTAGGTCACAATTTCTGCATCTGCAGAATGAGGGGGCTGGATTAGGTAGCCTCTAGACTCCCTTCCAACTTCTAATCTCTATGATTCTTTATAAAAAAAAGAAGAGACTGAGTTTTGAAAATATTCTTTTAAGAATCTGCAGACCCCAAACAGTAAGGAGATTTTGTATAGATATAAGGGCATACTTTTCCAGACAGAGAATAAGGGTTATTAGACATTGAAATGACTTACTGAGTGAGGCTATGAAATCAATCACTCCCTTCCTCTCGTATCTTACATGGACTTGGACCTCATGAAAAGCCCATTCAACCTGAGAACAATTCAGTGCTGATGTCACCTGGGAACTCTGCTATCAACACAGCACCTGCTCTATATTGTTCCTTTTTGGTAATTTTTTTTCAACAGCTGATGCTCTTGCAATAATCCCCTTGGGATTTGGGCAGGTGTACAAGGGGTGCTTACCCACCTTCTTCTGAGGTCACTCATTTCCCTCAAACAAAACCCTGTTTCTTTGCCTTTTATAATCAGTGTAGCTTCAGGTTGAGAAAACATTTCCTTGAAGATCTATCCACTCTGTTTCTTGGTTTAAAAAAACTGTTGAACTTAAACACCAAAAAAGATAGCAATTTCATTTATATAGCAGATTACAAAAAGGAATGGTATGTACAACCATAAAACTCCAAAAAAAAAGCATATATTAAATTCCAAAGATCACTTTCAAAACTGTCCTGTTTGTCTATACTTCCTTCTAATTTTCCTTCCATTCTTTACTGTACATTTAAAAATGATTTTTTATTTCTATGGCTTGCTTTTTGAAATCCCCATAATTTCTCCCAGTATCTCTGCTTCTTCCCCCCACCAAGACAGTCATTGCATAAAACAAATACTTTTGAAGGGAATCAAAGAGAGAAAAAAATTCACAAAACTGATCAATACGTTGAAAAAATCTGGAAAGATGTACAATGTACCACACTCATGTATCTCACACTTCAGTAGGAGAGTGAGGATGTACATGTCTTCCCATATCACTTCTTCGAGGCCATGATTGCTGTTTGCAGTTTTGCATCATTCACTTTTGATAGTTTTGTGGTGGTTCTGTTTGTTACATTGTTGCAATCATTATGGATATTGTTTTCTTGTCTCTGCTTCCTTCACTCTGCATCAGACCATGTAAATCTTTCTGTGTGTCTAGGTATTCATCATATTCATTATTTCTTACAACACAATAATATTCCATTACATTTATATATCCAATTTGTTTATTTGTTTAGCCATTCTTTAATTGATGGGCATCTACTTTGTTTCCAATTTATTTGCTATTACAAAAGTGCAGTCAATTAACTATTGTTAAATGCTTCTTTTGTGCTAGGTACTGTCCTAGATGTGGAGAATACAGATGCACTAAAAAAGAATGATAGTTCTCGCTTTGAGGAGTTTATATTCTAAAGGGAGAAGACTATATACAAAAGGGAATCAAGAGACAACTGAAAGATGACATGGTAACAGGAATGGACGTTTTTGGTATTTAACAATTTAGGCATTTTAATATATGGGGACTGTATTCTTATCTATGATATCCTTGGGATATAAGTCTAGTAGTAGAATCTCTGAGTCCAAAGGTATAGTTATTTCACAATATTTTCAACTTATTTGCACAATTCCAATTAACTTTCCAAAATGATTCTTCTGATTCACAGTTCCATGAACTCTAGTCTAGCGTACCTATCTTCCCACAGCTCCTCCAGCATTGACTATTTCCATCTTTTGTTATCTTTGTCAGTTTTCAGGATGTATGATGAAATCTCAGGGTTATTTTGATATGCATTTCCCTTATTAGTGATCTGAAGCATTTTTCATATGGTTGTTAATAGATTCCAGTTCTTTCGCAGTTTTTCTTTGGAGAACTGTTCATGTCCTTCGTTCCCTTAGCTATTAGGGAATAGCTTTTGTTCATATTTTATAGATATTGTCAGCAAATGGGGATAGATAGCATTTATAAAAAGAAATACTGTTTTAATTGGGCTAATTCTTTTTCTAGTGTTGAACCATCTTTGTTTCTCCGATGTAAATCCAACCTGCTCATAATGAATGGTTTCTTGAATAAATTACTGTACCCTAACAGGATTTTATTTATAATTTTTGAATTTACATTTTAGTGACATTTATCTATAGTTTTTCTATGCTTCATCCTTCCTTGGTTTAAATATTTGAACTATATTTGTCTCATAAAAGGAGTCAGATAGAATGCTTTGTTTCTCAATTTCTGAGAATAATTTGTAGTATTATACTAATTGTTCTTCAGAAATTTGATAAAATTCTCCAGTTAATTCATTTTTTTCCACTAGTAGTTCTTCTGTAACTTCTTTTATTTCCTTTTCTGAGATTGGATTTTTTAATGATCTCTGTTTGGTCTTCTGTTAGCCTGGATATTTTATATTTTTGAAGGTATTCCTCTACTTGTTTTATGTTCTCAGTCAGTTCTGACAATTATTTATATTTCTTCTTATTTTGTTGTAATTTCATCTTGTTCAGTTTTTAGTTTTGTCCTTTCTGTATTGTTTTTGTTTTCTAGTTTATTTCACCTCTAATTTTCAATATTTCCTCTTATGCTTAGTTTAGGTTTGCTTATTTGTTGGCTTTCTAATTTTAAAAAATGTGTTTTTAGTTCATTAACTCTCTTCTTTTTTATTTTGTTAATATATATTTATAGGGATATAGTTTTGCCCCTAAAGCCTGCTTTAGCTAAACCTCAGCAATTGTAGCATGTTGTTTCATCATTACAATTTCTTTTCATACAATTATTAATTGTTTTTATAATTTGTTCTTTGACCTCCTCATTTAGGATTTCATTAAATATCCATTTAGTCTTTTGTTTATGGTCCCTAAACGGATTACTATTTTTATTACATTATGGTCTGTAAAGGTTATATTTACTATTTCTGTTTTTTTATATTTATCTGAAATATTTTGGTGCCCTAATATATAAACAGTTTTTGTAGAACTTCCTCATGGTGTTGAAAAGTACATATATTCTTTAGAAGTGCTATTTGGAAGATGCTAGAAGTCATTTAGCTCTAGTTTCTCTAGCAAATCATTAAATTCTATATTTTTCCTTTAGATTATCTTTCTGTTTTTATTCATCAATAATTTTTTTTCAGTCATGTCTTTTTGTGACCCCATCTGGGGTTTTCTTGGCAAAAATATTGGAGTCTTTTGTCATTTCCTTCTCCAGTTCATTTTACAGCTGAAGAAACTGAGGCAAACAGGGTTAAGGGACTTGCCCAGGGTCACACAGCTAGTAAGTGTCTGAAGCCAGATTTGAACTCAGGAAGAAGAGTTTTCCTGACTCTAGACCTGTCACTCTGTGCACTTGCCACCTCCCTGCTCTATCTTTCTGTTCGATTTGTCCAAAACTGAGAGAGTAGCATTAAAATGTCTGGTTATTATTATATCATTGTTTTTGCCTCCTTTCAGTTCAGTTAATTTTCCTTTTGTGAATTAAGATACTAAAGCATTTGGAAAATTTAATATTGATATTAGTTTTCTTATTCATAGTTGTTTTCTGCATCATGTAGTTTATGTTTTTATGTTGTGAATTTTTGTTCTTTCTTTGATAGCATAATTACAACTCCACTTTTTGGGATATAGTAAATCTTGACTGGTCACTAACTGACTGTAGAGGTTATGTATACATAAGCTGGGTTCTCTGTCCACTGAGCTTCCTAGTTTCCATAAGATTGTGTCACATACATCTAATCAGGAGCATAAGGAACAAAAAGAAACCTCTTGTTAGAGCATAAGGAATAAAGTGATATCTCTCATTCAACTCAAAAAACAAGTTAATTTGTGGAAATGTAGAAGATGATACAACATGGAAAAAATCCAATTACTCAGTGACAAGTTATTCATTCTAGGCATGTGGTAAAGAATATAGTTTAATATGATGTGATCGCTTCTTTCTCCTTCTGGGAAGAGGGCAAAGGAAAATTTTTTTGTTTTTGTTTTTAATGTAGAGAGTTTTTAACCTTTTTGTTTCATAGACTCCCTCTGAAATTCTGGTCAACTTGAAGGATCTCTACTTAGGATGATGTTTTTAAATGTATAAAGATATAAAGGAAACCAATCATATTGAAATATAGTCTGTGTATCTATCTATCCAAATATAAGAACCCCAGGCTAAGGACTCCTGCTCTAGTACGAAAGACTATAATTACAGTGGAGGTGAATGAATTCAACTTTTCTGAATGGAGAAAATGCTAATTGTTGATTTAATAATGGGATGCATCCAGGTCCTTGGTTCACTGTCTGTGGTTTCCCACTGGGTGGCAGCAGATAGCATTACACTAACCAGAATTCCCAGGAGTTTGTGGTCAAACTGCTGATGTGAGGGCAAGATGGGGGATTAGAGTGTTTTAGATGTGACAGATCAATTTAAATTCACTTTCCTGAGAGACTTCTCATTACCAGAATTTTTTTTTAAAGTCCGTGCAGATCAAAGCCCAAGGACGTAGAGCATAAAGGAAAGATTAAATTTTGATTAACATTAACAGCTGATGTGAAAGTTTGGGGGTCAGGGAACCAGTGCAAGGATTTAGTCCAACTATGAAGACTCAGATTACCCCAGGACTGAGCTTTATGGGTTTTTTTTTTAATTCACCTTCCACCAAATCTGCTGTCGTGTCTATTTTTTTCAAGCAAAATTGATTGGATAATAAGCTACTAATATCGGATATTCCCCCAGTACTTTCCCAGTGGTAACTGTATCAG
The DNA here is from genome assembly GCF_028372415.1 of Notamacropus eugenii. Taxonomy (NCBI): domain Eukaryota; kingdom Metazoa; phylum Chordata; class Mammalia; order Diprotodontia; family Macropodidae; genus Notamacropus; species Notamacropus eugenii. The sequence continues at coordinate 139,050,596 of NC_092872.1, read as the reverse complement.
GTAAACAGGACAAGGCTAAAATGAGCCAATGAGAAGCCAGGACCTTTACAGGGAATAAGACAAACCTGGTAGTCTCACTGCTACATTCTATCTCTGGTTGGCCGCCAACACAATCATCCCCTCAAAACGTACCTCAAAACATATCCCATTCCCTGGGGGAGGGAAGTTCAATTCTACTTTTCCAGGAGACAACAATTATAATAATAAACTAATCTGTGTTGAGGTGTTAATGACTAGTAAAGAAAGGATACTTAGCTCTCCTCCACTAAAGCCCTGCCCTGTTGCTTTATCTCAGTCTGTTGATGACCCTGCGTCACTACAGCTAAACCAGCAGAGGGCAAACTCGGAAAGGTTTTTGAGACACTAGTGTGTTGTTGGAAGATGGGTCCAGTTAAGTTCAGAGAGACTTCTCTATCATCAAAGGTTGCTCACCAGGTGACATTTTCTTTGACTGTCATTAATTCATGAAGATGTCTACCAATTCTTAGAGGGATATTGATCTGATTGAAAGAACAGTTGACCTAGAGTCAAGTGATCCATACTGGCTGTGGGACCTTGGACAATTCCCTTAACCTCTCTGGACCTTAGTTTCCTCACCTGTAAAATGGGGATGATAATATCTTCATCTAAGAAAATTATTGTGAAGAAAGTTCTTTGTAGACCTTAGAACACTATCGAAATGGGAATTATTTTCGGATATATTCATCAACAAATATCATTTAAAACAAAAGACATTACTATTGCTCCCCTCACCATCATAAAAAAGGGTCATGTTAATCTTATTTCCTTACTTTTTTAACAGGGTTGCAAACTAGTAGATTAGGGGAATGCTGTAGATAGTTTTCGTAGTTTTACCAGGAATATTTATATTTTTTCAAGGGACCCTCAGATTTCTGGGAAATTGTTAAATTCTGTATTTTCTCTTGATTATCTTTCTGCTTTTGCTCTTCAATCATTTTTTTCAGTCATGTCAGACTTTTTGTGACCCCATTTGGGGTTTTTGTGGCAAAGATGCTGGAGTGGTTGGTCATTTCCTTCTCCAGTTCATTTTACAGATGAGAAAACTGAGGCAAACAGCGTTAAGGCTCCCTTTTAAATGGGAAGTTCTGGTACTTTGATAGGCTGATGAAGGAGACATTTGGGAGACAGGCAGACAGGGAAGTAAAGTGATAAAGGCAAGTAAAGTGACAGGCATTGCACTAAGCGATTTACAAATATCTCATTTAATCTTCACCACTCTATGAGGTGGGTGCTATTAAATAGAGATAATAAATCTCTTATTTTATAGATGAAGAAACTGAAGCAAACAGAGGTTTAATGACTTGCCCAGGGTCACACAGCTTGTACATATCTAAGATTTAATTTGAACTTGGGTCTTCCTGATTCTAGATGCAGTGTTCTATATACTACATTACCCAGATGCCCAAAGTATGTAATGCTGTATTTGTGAGAAAGATGGAGGGATGAACATTAAACTATGATACAAGCAGATATATTCAGAACTCATTGAATGGCTAGAATCAAAGCCTAGTTATCAAAGGTTCCACGGCAACTTGTCAGGATGTCTCTAGTGGAGTGTCCTTCAGAGACAGGATGCTTGGCCTTGTTCTATTTAACATTCTTATCAATGTCTAAGATAAAGGCTTAGATGGCCTGCTTATCAAATTTGCAGAAGACACAAAGCTTTGGAAGAAAAAAATAACTTAGTGGGCAACAGGATGCAGAAAGACCTTGTCAGGTTAGAAAATTGGATCAATTGGACAAATTATGAAATTTAATAGGGATAAATGTAAAAGCTTATATTTGGGTTTTGAAGTCAATAAATGACTTCAAAAGCACTAGATTTAGGTGTGTGACTAGCCAGTAATTCAAATGAAAAGATCTGGGGGATATCAATATTCTCTAAGCTCAATGTAAGTCAACAGTGTAACATTGTCCTGCTCTTCTCCACCCCCAGACCCTCCAAAACAACCAGTCAGATCTTGTGTTGTAATGAGAGGGGAACAATGTCTAGGACTAGGGTGGTTTCGCCATTTTCTTTTTCCAGCTCATTTTACGGAGAAGGAAACTGAGGCAAACAGGATTAAGTGACTTGCCCAGGGTTACACAGCTAGTAAGTGTCTGAGGTCAGGTTTGAACTCATGATGATAAATCTTCTTTGTTTCATGCCTGGCACTGTTTCCACTATCCCACTTAGTTCCCCAGAGGAGACATGATAGCTGACTTTAAGTATTTGAAAAGCTGTCATATGGAAGAGTTCCGTGGGGAAGAACAGTTTAAATCTTCCCAACCATTAAAACTATCCTAGAATAAAATGGACTACTTTGGAAGGTTATAGGCTTCTCCTCCCTGGAGATCTTCAAGCAAAGCCTGGATAACCACTCATGGAGTGTATTGTAGTGGTTGCCCATTTCTCCCTGACAAAATCCATCATTAGGCTCCACTCTCTTCCCCTCTCCCACTGTGGGAGCGTTTTTTAAGAATATTTTTCCATTTCCCCTTCTAGGATGAGAGTAGCCTCCCCTTCTCCCCTCAACATCTTTATTCTTCCCCTCCACTGTGCTTCCTCTGTCCCTTGCCTCAGCTCTTTCTACTCAAGCTATGTCTCACTGGGTTATCCCTTCCAGAAAAACAGAAACAGAACATTGATACACTTATAGGAGAGCAGAAAATCCAGTTCTAACTTCTTCCCTCTTGATTCTTAATGATTCCTCTAATATTTAAGATTTTTTATTTTCGGTTCCAAGTTCTTTCTCTTCCTCCACTCCCTCCCCTACCCTCTGAGATGGCAAGAAATGTGATACCTCTTATATATATATATATGAAGTCATGCAAAACATATTTCCACATTAGCCATGTTCTGGGTAGGGGGGACAAGAAAAATAAAGGGAAAAAAGTACTTTGATCTGTACTCTTCGTCCTCCAGTTCTCTATCAGGAGGTGGATAGAATTTTACATCAATGAATCATTTGGAGTTGGGGTGGATCATTGTTGTGGTCAGTTACAAAGTCTTTCATAGTTGATTATCTTTACAATACCACTGTCACTGTGGAGATTGTTCTCCTGTTCTGCTCACTTCATTTTGTATCATTTCGTTAAAATATTCCCAGATTTTTCTGAAACCAAACCTTTCATCATTTCTTATAGCACAATAGTATTCCATCAAATCCATATACCATGACTTGTTCTGCTATTTCCCAGCTGATGGGCATCCCCTCAGTTTCCAATTCTTAGTTACTACAAAAAGAGTTGCTATAAATATTTTTGTACATATGAATCCTTTTCCTTCTATCCTCTTGGGAGTATAGACCTAGAAGCCTGGTCAAAGGATATGCACAGGTTTGAGCATTGTTCCAAATTGTTCTCCAGAATGGTTAGACAGGTCCACCAATAATGCATTAGCATATTTATTTTCCCACATGTCCCTCCAGGATGTCCTTTTCCATTTTTGTCATCTTTGATAATCTGATGGGTGTGAGGTCCTCAGAGTTGTTTTTATTTGCAGTTCTCTCATTATTAGCGATGTAGAGCACGTTTATATGACTTGATAGCTTTGATTTTTTCCTATGAAAACTGCTTGCTCATATCCTTTGGCCATTTATCAATTGGGGAATTGCTCTTATTGTTATAAATTTGGCTCTATTCTCTATATTTTTGAGAAATGAGACTTTTATCAGAGAAATCTGTGGCAAAATTTCACTCCAGTTTCCTGCTTTCCTTCTAATTTCCCTAAATTTTTGGCCTCTTAAATCCTTTTGTCTTTTGATGAATCTTTTTTTTCTTATATCCCTCAACACAACTCTTGTTTGAACAGTGACCAAGATATATGAGAGTACTGATTTCCTTGCTTAGTCTTTTTTTAAAATTAAGTTTATTTATGTTTCCTGTGTTTTTCTTGTCTGAAGTGTCTGCAAGTTTAATGCGCTACTTACCTCCAGTATTGTTTGCAGGGATGACTCAAATAGCTTTCTTTTATTGAAGGTCTACCTTTATTTCATCAGTAATTAGGTTCAGCTTGGCCCACTGTATACTTTTTAGAGGAGGAGTCTCAAGTTCTTTTGAATATCCTATTCCAGCCTCTTCTCTGATTTCTTAAGAATGCAGATAAAATTTGAGATTTTTAGATTGACTCTCCTTTAAAGTTGAAGTTTTCTTGACTTCTTTCAAAATTAGCTGTTTGGCATCGGGATTCTGAAATTTAAACACTTTAATACCTTTGAGCTTCAAGTGTGGGATTTTCCTCTGGCAGCAAACTAGATTCAGTTAATCCATACTTTGTCATTTGCTTTCAGAATTTATGATTGGTAGCTAATTTTGTTTTCAAAAGTTGTTTTCAAAATTTTCTTGCATTATTTCCTAGAGTACAGTTTTCAGGCTTTTGAATCTGTCTTTTTTTTCCTCTGGGAGAAATATGATTGTTGAATCACCTCTGTGCAGCCTATCGTTTGCTTTGTTTTGTATAGAATTCATGCGTTTCTTCAAAGTTGTTGTCTTTCTCTTCTATTCTAAATTGTCTCCACTTCAGTATTTTTGAGTTCCAAATGTGTCATTCTCTTTTTAAGAGTTACTTTGGATAGATTCCATGTCTTGAATTTAAAAATTGATCATTCTGTTGGTTTTCTGCATTGAGAGTTCTGATATGAATGACTGAAAAAGCATTTATTAAGTGCTTACTAAATGCAAAGCAATGGGAATACTAACAGAAAAATAAGACAGTCCCTACTCACAAAGACCTCACATTCTAATATAAGAACTCACAACATATATAATGGGGTTCAGGTGGAAAGACCCAGGGGACCTTAAGTTACAGTGGTAGGGCAGGTGCTGATACACATTCTTTAATACAATTTCCATTGATGAAACCACGTGCATTCTAACATTGAACCATTTGAGGGTGCCAAAAACTTTCTTAAATTTCTGATCTATTTCTTTCTTACATTAAATTTTTTATTTCTCATTTGAATCATTCTAGGATTTCTTGCCCTTGTTCCATAAGCTCTGGGAAATCCACAGAGTTGCTTTATTATCTTTTTCCTTGGGGGATTTTGATTCATTTTCCTTTTAACAGACAACATTCTGCATTTTGTTGTATCTTCTTACCATTTCACCTTCTGTCTTTATAATTTCAGTGTTGGTTTATGTGATTGGGACCCGTGTCTATATTTAACCTCTCTCTTTTGATTTTTTGTACTCCAAGAAGAAGACACTCTGTCTCTTGGTTCTGGGAATTTTTACTGGGAATTTTATCCCTGTATCTGGAATGCCCTCCCCCTTCTTCTCTGCCTCCTGGCATCCCTGGCTCCCTTCAAGTCCCAACCAAAATTCCACCTACTACAGGAAGTCTTTCAGGGGGAGACAAGAGCCAAATAATAAATGCTTATTGGCTGATTACAGAGTGTGCATTATCTCTTGCACAGATTCCCAGGGTTCAGTATCCTCCATCTCCTTGATTTTGAGATCAAGCTGAGTCTCCAGCTAGAAAAACCTGGACAGGGAGAGTTTGGACAACATCTCCAATCTTCCAACACTAATATTCTAGGCCACAGTCCTCCTCTTACCCTTAGTTCCACAAATGAGGATACTCCCTAAAGACTTCTAGTAATCCTATCATCTTTCTGCTACAGACTTCATGGCATCCTACATTGACTTTGTGATCAGCAACTTTCACATCCCTGGAGGAGGTGAATGGAATGAACTTTGGAAGTTCTCACCATTGATCCATACCTTTCTTTCATGATTGATTTCCTGAAGTAGTTCTGAAGGGATAGTTCTATCTTTCCAATAAAGCTTGGTAAAATTTCAGTCAGTCAATCAACAAACAACTTTTGTTGTTGTTGAATCATTTCAGTCCTGTTCGACTCTTCATGACTTCATTTGGGGTTTTCTTGGCAAAGATACTATTTCCTTCTCCAGCTCATTTTACAGATGAGGAAAATGAGGCAAACAGGGTTAAGGGACTTCCCTAGGGTCAGACAACTAGTAATTGTCTGAGGCCAGATTTGAATTTAGGAAGATGAAACTTCTTGACTTCATGTCTGGCTCTCTATCCAGTGTACCATCTATCTGCCCCCCAAAACATTTATTAATTGCTTATTATTTGCCAGAAATAAAATCTGGCAAATTTGCTAAAATTTGGTAAAATCTAGGTTAATATTTTATCTCTGCTTTCAAGTACCTTACATCTGAATGTGGGTGGTGGTGGCACACAGAATGTAAATGCAAGATACATACAGAGTACAACGCATGTAATATGACAGGGGAAGGCCCTATCAACTGGAGGGGATAGAGAAGGCCTCCTTATAGAAGGCTGACTTCAAACTAAGGAAACTTAACTGATCTAAGCTAGGGAAACTAAGAAGAAACGGGTGGGAGTTAGGGAAAAGAGTATTCCAGATCTTGGGGACATTTAGTACTCAGATACAAAGATGGGAAATAGAGGGAGTGCTGTGTTTAAGGAACAGCTAATGGGACATTGTAGCTGGATTGCAGAGTGCATGGAAGGAAGTAAATTATACAAAGCCTGGACAGCAGGAAGGGCCCAGGACACGAGAGAGTTTTAAATGTCAAATGAAAGAGTATATTTGACCCCTGGAGGTAACAGAGAACCACTGAAGCTAACTGAGTAGGATATGGGGGAGATGAGGGTAGCTAGGTGGCTCAGTGGATAAAGCACTGGGCCTGAAGTCAGAAAGACTCACCTTCCTGACTTCAAATCTGACCTCAAACACTAGCTATGTAAGTGACCCTGGGCAAGTCCCTTAGCCCTGTTTGCCTCGCTTTCCTCATCTGTAAAATGAGTTGGAGAGGGAAATGGCAAACCACTCCAGTACCTTTGCCAAGAAAATCCCAAATGGGGTCAGGAAGAGTCTGAAATGACTGAACAATGACAAAATGAGGGAGGAAGTGATAGGGTCAGACTTACACTAGGTTAGTATCTGCACAGCTGTAGCTAGGATTTCACTCATCTGGGGCAGAAACACTTCCCCTTCAGCCGGCTGTGCACAGCTGTATCTTCCCCTTAAAGGCACGCGACCTGGCACATATTAGGGGCTGTATAAATGCTTATTTCATTCCTCCTTTCCTTCCCTAGTCACTGCTGTATTACTTTTTCTTCACATGGCTGGACAAAATCAATGCTGTCAACCTCTTCCATTGAGGGCCACCATGGCCAGACCCTGAAACACTAGCCAACTAGGTTGTTTGTGATGGCTGTACTCAATGCCCAGTGTGGCTGTGGGTGGGCAGCTTTAAATGGTTCAGGTCTCTGATGCTGTTACATAAGATTTTACCTTGTGTGGTGTTTTGTTTTCTTATCCTGTTGCTGCAGCTTTAGTTACTAAAGATTTGGCCCATGTCCCCCCTTTTTAAAAGGTGGCTAGGTTAGGAGAGTTGGTCTGTAAATAACTGCCCTTGCATTGTGCTGGCCACCAGGCCTCCTAAAGGGATTTTTGTTCACATTGTAAGATTACAGTGATAAGACTCTGGGAGGCCACCATAGTGAGTAGGAGCTTCTGAAAAATGAACCACGTGAACATCAGCTAACCTGAGGAAATGGGTGGAGCTTGTAACCTGAGCCCAGACAAGGGGGTGACTGAAGGATGGGTCTCAGGGGTATTAGCTAGTCATATTAGCTTGGCAAATGATGTGCTAGCTAAAGAAGTCCTCTGGAAAGGAAACAGGGCCTCAGTAAAACAGCTAAAAAGAATGGAAGATATTTGAAATGCAACAAGGGAGGTTAGCTTACTTGTGGCTTTTACAGGGAGGGGCCCATGGAGGTCAATAGGCTTCAGGCAGAGGTCATCAAGGCCACATGGGACCTTTAGAAGAGGTCCAGATACACAGACCTCTAACTCTATGTGTGGGTGTGTGGGTGTGTGCACATGCATGGGTTTACCCTGGTTGCCAACATCTGTGGGAAGAAAGGACTTGCTTCTTTTCTCTCCCCCTTTGCAGTCTAAATGAAGACCATGCTCTCTACCCCTTGTATCTTATGCACAGTCCTCTGCTGACCTGTGTATAGTATGGTCCCATTTCCTCACTCAGTCCTGAGCTGTCATTTTTAAGATCCTGACCACTGTGGTATCCTTCTCCTGGGGTTTGGGCTTTTCTTTCCTTTTTTGCAAGCTAATGAGCTGTATTCTCTGCTGGAATGATGGAACTCTCTTTTGGACTTTCCTCAGTGCCACTACCTTCCCCCACCCCCACCCCATAGACAATTCTCTGCATTATCACCACCATCACTGCTTCGTGCTCCTGCCATTCTACTCCCCACTCAACTGTTTTTGCCCCAAGTGAATAAATTCCTAGTTACTGTTCAGCAGGTACTCGCCTGAACATAAGATAAAGTTCAACTTCACATCCTTCAGAACCAATCTTAGCAACTTAGCAAATTAACCATAATAAAAAGTGGAGTTGGTGGAAAGAAAGTGGGTCATTGGAGAAAAAAAGGATACTCTGGGGTCCGTGGAAGGAATCTTTGGAATCAGAATATGAAGTACCTTCCTCATACACAGAGCAAAAGGAGGGTTTTTGGATCCATGAAGTGATAGAGCTAGAAGATGAAAGGTTATTTGCTTTAACCACCTCATTTTACAGATGAGAAAATGAGGTCCACAGAAATGAAGGATTATGGGATTGTAGATTTAGAGGTAGAAGGGACCTTTTGTTATTGTTGTTCAGTCATGTCCAACTCTCTGTGACCCCTTTTGGGATTTTCTTGGCCAAGATACTGGAGTGGTTTTCCATTTCCTTCTCCAGTTCATTTTACAGATGAGGAAACTGAGGAAAACAGTGTTAAGGGTCATATAGCTGGCAAGTGTCTAAGGCTATATTTGAGGGGAAGGGATTTCAGGGGAAGGGGTTTAGAGATTACCAAATCCAACCTCCTCATTTTACAGTTGAGGAAACTGAGTTGTGACTGGCCAGAGGTAGAATTGAAACTAGGCCCTCTTGACTCCAAGTCCAGTGCTTTTTCCACTACATGAGAGATGTTTAACTCCAGTGTTGCTGGAACCAGATTAAAGTGTAACTGGGAAATGTTTAAAAAAATAAATAATACAACATGGATGATGTTAATTTTCTGAGTCAAAACATGGCTGCATGGATCTGCTTCTATTTGACACCACTGCATAATTCCATATACTTATATGGCTCTAACTACTACCACATAGGATCATAACCCAGGTCTTCTAGCTATTGGACCAATGTCTTTCCCCACAGTCCTACACTTTCCTTTTCCACCCAAGGGTCTAGAGGCATAGAAAATTCCAAGGAGGTTAAGGAGTCTGCATAGCTTATCCAGGAAGGCCTGAAGCTAGGGAAGGTTATCTTTTATGGTCCATATAGAGAAGCTTCTTCCTCAAGGCAGGGATCCTGCACTTAGAGATAAGACTAAGAAGTGGTTCCTAAAATGAGGAAGCTGATCATCCCAGCTACCTTGCGAATTTGAATCTACTTTGGCTAAAAGCCTGCCAGAGTGAACATGCATTTATCTAGCCAAGATTCTAACTGGCTTACTCTGAAGAAGCTTAAAAGAATGAGGTCGGTGAATGACAAGAACTAAGAAAAAACCCATGCTGGTTTCATTAATATGTTTATTAAAGATCAGAGCTATCTACTCCCATAAAGTGTCAAGCCTTCTTGTAACTTTTTGTTTTCCCCTTTTTCTTTCTACTCTCTATTTTCCTGTAGTCAGTAGCCAAAAAAAGGAAAAAAACACTTTAGAAAACCTAAGAAAGGATCATGTGCTAGTTTTAGAAATAGCAGGGAAGGGAAAGGTTCAGAGGATCATTGAATTTAGTGTCAGAGGGATCTTAGAGAGAATCCAGTGCAGACCTGCATAACTTGGCAGTAGGAAGGGGCCAAAATTAAAATAGGCTAAACTTCTGCAGGCCACAGAAAGGTTAGACTAGAGAAAGACTGCCGATGGTTTATTGCTACAGGTCACATGACAAATGGGAGAGAGTGTGCAGTGGAAACCCTACATTTTTTTGAGGGCCACCTGAAATCCTTTGGTATGCCAAAAGTGGGTTGTGGGCAGTATGTCTAGTCCAATCTCTTAATTTTGGAGGAGGGAGCTGAAGCCAGGTGAAACTGCTTAACCATGAAGTTAGGGGCTAAAGAGAAATACTATGGGTAACCCCAGTCCCAAAGTTCAGTGGTATGGGACTCTTTCCTCAATGGTGGAGATCAATGCCCTGTGCCCTGTGGGAGGGTTGAGTTGGTGAGAGCAGGGGAAGCAATCTCTTTTTCCAGTTGTCTTTTAAGGGCTGAGTCTCTTTGGACTGCATTTTCACGTTTCAGAGAATAAGATGGAAGATGCCAACTTCTTGTTGAAGGAAAAGACTCTAGGAAGACATGTCTCCATCATCCCTCACACAGGTGGCATTGACCTCCACCAAGAGAGTTTCATACCAATGGGTTTTGGGTCTCAGGTTACACATGGAAAAAGAAAATTATTATTTAAAAAAAAATTCGAAGTGACAATAGAATGTGCTAACTTCTATTGTGTGCTTCAGTTTTATTGAGATACTTTTTGTTTTTACAGCAGTCATTTCTGAATGGGCAGCTAGTTGGTGTAGTGGGTAGAGTGCTGGGCCTAGAGTCAGGAAGACTCATCTTTCGAAGTTCAATTCTGGACTCAGGAAGCTGTATGACTCTGGTCAAGTCACTTAACCCTGAGTTCCTCATCTATAAAAGGAGCTGGAGAAGAAAATGGCAAACCACTCAAGTATCTTTGCCAAGAGAACCCCAAATAGGGTCACAAAGAGTCGAACACGACTGAAACAGCTGAACAGCAACATTTTTTAATATATTTTCACCTCCTACCCTCACTTATCCCAGTGAGTCAGGAATTTCAGTTGTTAGTTTTTAACAATTAAAAAAAACCCAGTTAAGCAAAACCACATGTGACCACATGTGATAGCTATGTGGTACAATCCACACTGATGTTCATCAGCTCTCAAAGGGAAGGAAGGAGGAGCATTTTCTAATCTCTTTTTCTAGGCCAAGATTATATGTATATCTTCACACAATGATTAGTTTTATTTTATTGTTTTTATCTACAATTTGTTGTAAAAATAGTGCATATTGTTCTCTGTGATTTCATTTTCTCTGTGTTCTCTTATTTCATTCTCCCTTAATGGGAGTCTTTTTAAGTTTTTGTGAATTGTTTTATAGTTATTTCTTAGGATACAAAGCTATTTCACTATATTCATGTATCACATGTTTAGAAATCCCCAGGTGATGGGTACTCGTTTGTTTCCAGCTTTTGAGGATGCTTCCTTTTCATAAAATTTTCATAGAATTTCAGGCTAGAAAGCATCCTTGGGGGACATCCAGTATGACTCATACTTGAACAAGAAAACCCTCTGTAATATACCTGATAAGAGGTCATTGGACCTTGGCTTAAAGACCCTTAATGAGGGGAAAGCGTCACCACTCCAATTCAAGTTCTCCTTACTTTCTCCTGGGCTATGGTAATCGCCTCCTGTTTGGTATCCCTGCCTCAAGCTGCTCCCCTTTCCAAACCATCCTTTCTGCCTATCTACCTGAATGATTTTCCTAAAGTGCTAACTTGATGATGTCATCTCCCTCCTTGGTATTGACTCTAGGATAAAATGGTGCTTTATCTTTATCTCATCCTTTTAATTTCTATTCTTATTAACATTTTTAAATGTACACAAATTATTGGTATGATAGTACATGCATATCATTTATAAAAAGTGAATATATACATGTCAGGGATACATACCCAATTTTTTTTAATTGTCAGGAGTTAATCAAAAAAAGTTTGCAGATTACTAGACTACATGACCCCTACAGTCCCTTCCAACAGGGCCCGCATTAGCAGCACATTCAAAGATTTGGAAACAACACACTGGAAACTTGCATCCTCTTCCATAGCACCAAACCTTGGATAGAAGAAAAGTTGGTGATTGGGATTGCTGGGGGCGACACAGAACCCATAGAACTGAGAGACTTCAGGTAACAGCTCCATAAAGCATTTCCAGTGGTGCAATAACAAGGGGCAGCTATATGGAGCAGTGGATAGAGTTTCAGGACTGGAGTTAGGAAGACCTAAGTTCAAATCTGGCCTCAGATATTTACTAGCTGTGTGACCTTGAGTAAGTCATTTAACTCCATTTGCTTCAATGCCTCATCTGGAAAATGAACTGAAGAAGGAAATGGCCAAGGGCTCCAGTATCTTTGCCAAGAAAACCTCCAAAGGGGTCATGAAGAGTCAGAAACAACTCAAAACAACTAAACAATAATAATAAGTCCCAGAAAGCCCCATAAGAATATACCTCTGAGAACTAGCCAGATTTACCAAGGCTGTACTTGATAACTATAACTGCTATTTATTTAATAACATAGGTAAGTCCTCAACTTACAAATGATATCCTTATCCCGTCCCCAATCTCTAGTAGGCAGCCATTGGAACTACTTGGTGAAACCTTGGAGCTTTCTTAGAACCTATAGGTTTCATTTTGCAAAAAGGGGGATGTTTAAGTGGGATCAGAGTCAGGAAGACCTGAGTTCAAATTTGACCTCAGACATTCACTAGTTGTGTCACCCTGGGCAAATCACTTACCCTCTGCCTCAGTTTCCTCATCTGCAAGATGGGGATAATAATGGTATCATCCTCCCACCCAACCAGGGTTGTGAGGATCAAGTGAGTTAACAAATGTAAAGTGCTTAGCAAACCTGAAGTTCTATATAAATCCTAGTTATTCTCATTATTCTTAGCCTCTCGTCACCGAGCCCCCAGTGTAGTGATGACTTCATTCGTGGGGCCATTCTCTGTACTCTTGCTGAGCTTAAGTAATGTCTCTGTGACTACTAGTTGCAGAAAAGGTGCTGACCTGCATTGGTGGAGGGATTTTCCTCACTTGGGAGCTAGTTCCCTACACCAGATCAATCATAGATTCAGTCTCTATCTCTTGGTAACAGAATTCAGAACTCAGATCAGTCATCCTCATACTCATGAGTATAATAGTGTGCTAAACCTGGAGTCAGGAGAGATCTTGATTCAAATCTTGTCACTGATAATTGCCATGGATAAGTTAGCACCTCTTTAAGCCTCAGTTTCCCCTTCTGCAAAATGGACATGTTAGTCTTAATAACTTTGATACATACCTTATATATTGTCATGAGGATCAAATGAGACAATGCGTAGAAAGCATTTTTTTCAAATCTAAAAAGCATTACATGAATATCCTGCTTAGAAGCACATTTAGCTTGCTATAAGAAAAGACTTGTTAAAAATTAGAACTATTCCTAAGTGGAAGGGACTGGGGGAAGGATCTTGGAATAATATCTCTGTGTGTGTGTGTGTGTGTGTGTGTATGTGTGTATGTTCAGTCACTTTTCAGGCATGTCCAACTCTTCATGTCCCCATTTTGGGTTTTCTTGGCAGAGATACTGGAGTGGTTTGTCATTTCCTTCTCCAATTCATTTTACAGATGAGGAAACTGAGGCAAACCAGGTAAATGACTTGCACAGGGTCACACAGCTGGTAAGTGTCTGAGGACAGATTTGGATTCATGAAGATGAGTCTTCCTGACATTAGGCCTGGCACTCTATACACCATGCCACCTGGAGCAAAGTATGGGTGACCACTTATCAGGTAGGCTAAAATATGTTAAAATATGAGATGGATTGGAATGCCTCTGGGAATGCCCCAATTTTGAGGTTCTGAGTCTGTGACACTGTGATCACTACATTATGGGTTAAATAGCTATTTATGGTTTGGCCTGGGAACTGAACCAGCATTGATAAAATCTGAAACTGAGGACAAACAGTTATAGGAACTACTGCTAATACACACAGAAGAGAGACTGTAGGCCTATTATTTGGAGCCAGGGTAAAAGAGAACAGGGAAGAGGTAAACTCTCTCTCTTGGTTCAGTTCATAGCACTGGAGCTGGGGTGAACCGTGATCTTTACCCTCTGGAAACAGCAGGAAAGAGCCAACAGGAAAGATAAAGCCTGTCTCAGTCTGACCAGTTCTAAAGACACAGTCAGTAGGAGAAGGTCTGGATGGAGGGTGCCTCTAGGTTAGGAGATCTGGGCAACCCCACATCAAGATCCCTTCTTCAAAAGAAGGACACAAATTGTCCATGGAAATGGGGAAAAACTAGGTATACTTAAAAGAATTTTAGGCTTTTTGGTAGAAGTTGAGTTTCAAAAGAAGAGAATACAGACAGATATGTGTTTATGTCCCGGCCTAATTGCCATGGGCTGCCCGGGTCATCTTACCTATCTCCAGGTCTTCGGTGGCCAGCCGGATAAACGTATCGAGAGAAGATACTTCCAGAGTCAAACAAAGGGGTAGGCTTTATTCAGGATCTTAGTTACGTGTCAACTTGCAGGGCGAGTTCTTCCCCAGGAGAAAGGAACCCTCCTCTCCAGGCTTTCCTGTCCCCATTTAAGCTCTCCCAGCTGCATAGTTCGCACGTGGATACCTTGCATGCTCTCAGCCCCTAGCTAATTAACAAAAAGGTATGCTCAAACCATGGACCAATCTCAAGGGTGGGATGCTCTCCCCAGCAAGTTTCTACTGAGAAGAGGTGGAAAAACAAGAAAGCTTGAGTCTCACTCCTCAATTCCCAGCTGTTCCCTGGGGGGCCTCATGAGAGCTCGCAATCAAGAAGTCCTCATTTTTACCTGCCCGAGACCATTCACGTGAGAACTGAGCTTACACCCCAACATGTTTAACCTGTGGATTTGGAAGCAAAGAATTAGAGGAAACGGGACTGTCCATTCCTTGGCCATGTCTGCCCTTGTTTGAGTCCTAGTTACATCTTTGGGGTGTTTGGACAGCCTCTGTTACCTTTTACAGTTGGTCAGCTCATATCAATTCAGTTCAATGTTTCTTAGATGCCAGCTATTTTAGAATTACTATGCCAGATCAAAATGTAAAAACAAAACAATCCTGGCCCTCAAGAGGCCTACCCTTTGCTAGTTAGCTCAGGCTTCATTTTCCTCATCTGTAAGAAGAGGAGATTGGACTAGGCGATCTCTGAAGTTCTGTTCAGCTCTAGTGCCTAGAGTTAGGAAAGCCAGGATTTAAAGTCTATCTGTGTGTGTCTGTCCAGCTGTGTGACTCTGGGAAAGTCATGTAATCTCCTTGGGCTTCATTTTCCCCATCTGTTAAATGGGGTGGTGAACTTGATGACCTCAGAATTCTCTTCCAGTTCTAAAGCCATGATGATCCTTTGACCTAGCTTCCACTGGGCCTCAGTTTCCTCATCTGAAAAATGAAAAGGTTATACTAATACCAAGGGTTCTTAACCCAAGGTCTATGAACTTAAAAAAGTTTTTTTTTGATAACTGTTTCCTTTGTAATGTTATGTGTTTCATTTTGTATATTTAAAAACATTATTCTAAGAAGAGATCCATAAGTTTCACCAAACTGCCAAAGGGGTTCATGGCAGAAAAAGATTAAGAATCCCTGGACTAGGTGGTCTCTGAGGCCTTTTCCATCTCTAAATCTATGGTTATATGAAAGTATTATGTCATATTCTTTTCTTCCTCAAAAAAGAACTTTTAAAATGTACACTAATTACATGATTAGCAGCATCTCAGTGATCTTTTCCTTGTAAAGAAACATCGAAATATTTGTTGTTATTTTTCAGTTGTTTCATTTGCGTTCAACTCTTTGTGACCCCATTTAGGATTCATTTTACAGATGAAGAAACTGAGGCAAACAAGGTTAAGTGACTTGCTCAAGGTCACACAGTGTCTGAGGTCAGATTTGAACTCAGGAAGTTGTGAGTCTTCCTGACTCCAGGTCCGTTATTCAATCCACTGCGCCACCTAGCCAACCTTTCAAATAACAGAACAATATATAAAGTTGCTTTCTCTTTTGGTCCAATTCAGTTTTTCTCTGACCCCTCACTGTACTTGAGCTCCTGGGAATTACCTGCATTCCCTAAGATAGCTTATCTACACAGCTGCCTGATAAGATAACCCCTTGGACATTTTATATTTTGTGGCTTAATTTATGAAGGCAGTTCGTGAATCATCCAAACTGTATCATAAAAAAAAAAAATCACCTCACTTTAATCTCAAGGAAATTAGGTACTTTTCATTCAGTCTGAATGGAGTTAGTTACTTTGTAAACTTCCCTCAATCATCATATTGTTTCTGCAGCCAGGGTCCCTGCAGTAGATACTGACAATCAATCAACGAGCCTTTATTAAATGCTGATGTTGTGCTAGGCATTGCTAAGTGCTGGAGATACAAAGAAAAACCAAAAGATAGTTCCTGCTTTCAAGTAACTCTCTTTCTAGCTGAGGAGATACCATGCAAACAACTACGTATGTAATAAACAGTGTGAAAAAAAGACAGTCCAGTGATAGAAAAAATCCGAAAGGGCTAATGATGAAGCATACTATTCACCTCCTGAAAAGAACGGATATTGTTTGAATACAGATTGAAGCATAAGACTTTCCACTTTTATTGTTTTTCTTTAATTCGAGTCTTCATGTTTTCCATGATTGTACTTGTATAACCTGTATCTGATTGTTTACAGTCTCAGGGAGGGGAAGAATAAAGTTTAGAACTCAAAACCTTCTAAAAATGTTAAGATTGTTTTAATGTGTAACTTGGGAAAAATGAACTATATTAACATTCAAAAAAGTTAATAGATGTATTGAAAAACTGTAAATGACAAAAAGAGGGGGTGGCAGTGATCACAGGAAAGGTCTCTCAGAGAATGTTGGAGCAGTTTTGAAGGAAGCCAGTGAAATTGCCCAGTCAGACACAAGTAGGACCCATTTAAATTCAGAGATCTTGACTAGACAGAGTGGGACTGAGCAGTTCAGGCCAGAGATGACAACAGAAAAAGTAGCTGAAGCTCTCAAACAATTATTAGAACTATTGATGATAAAAACAACCCCGATGTGGCTGCTTTAATGCAAACCTCTAGAAGTCTCTGGCAGCCTTAATCTTCTGGTTCCAGTTTTTTAGCTTGCTCTGTGGATTCTCTGGTCACTGACTCAAACGACTCTGAAGACAAGAGACCCAGAGCCTTCCTTAGCTTTGTCTCTCCCCCACTTCCTGGCTTCTTTATGACTGCCCTGAACCACTGGGGTTTGCCTTTGCCCGGATCTCCTTTTGCCTACCTTCTTGATGACTGGAGCCAGTAGGCCTGGGGACTGCCCCTGAAAATGGTACCAATTGGACAACCTAAATTGTCCTAAATTCTTCATCTCTTCCTCATATACTCACTTGAATTGGAATCTCATTTTAAGTAGATTGTGAGGTGTCTGTTTGATGACATGTTCAAATAACTGCCTACTAGAAATTGATGAGAAGCTCTTTTATCTTTATGATTTATTCATTTGAAGCTTTTCAGTTAATCATTTTTCAAATTATAGGAAAGTGTGAAAACAAGATGGTTTGATGAAAACTAGTCTCTGCTGAGTTAAAAAAAAGATATTGTCTTACAATGTGCTGGACAGATTAAAGCCAGAATTGGGAGCTTAAGTTTAAAATTCTAATCCCAACTCCCCTACAATCAATCAATAAATCAGTTGACAGACATTTAATAAACATCTACTATAAAGCTCTCCTTTTTTTTTTTTCTTTCTCCCCCATTAGACTATAAACTTCTGGAAGTCAAGGATTGTTTTGTTTGCTTATGTTTGCATCCCTGGAGTTGCCTGATAGATAGTAAGTAAGCACTTAGTATGCTCTGCGTGTCTCTCTTTTATCTACTTTGCTGTGCAGGAAGCTGAGAATGCAAAGATGAACAATCCCTGACCTAAAGCTTTTATTCTGCCAAGGAAAACAACAGGTTCATAAATAAGTATCTTTACTGCTGACACCAAAATAACCTACAGAATTGTCCCTCCTTTTTGGAAAAGACCCCTAGACCTGGAATAGAGGATGACTGAGTTTAAATCTGCCTCAAATACTTAGCTGTGTGCCCATGAGCAAGTCACTTAAACTCTGCCTGCCTGAGCATATTTATCTGTAAAGCAGTAATAATAATAGCATGTCCCTCCCAGGATTGCTGAAAGGGTAAAAAAGACAATCTTTGTAAAATATTTTGCAAACTTTAATGCAAATGTTAGCTATCATTATTATTATTTGAAGGAAGGATAAAGTCTACCAACTCTCTCCCATTTGGAGCTGGCATGAATATGATTATGATTCATAATTTCCGATGTCTATGATCAGCAATTCCTGGGTTCTCTTCCTTTGTGGCAGGATTGTAATTCTTAGTCCTCTGCACCACCCTTCTCCCCACCTCATTCTGGACAGGTCAACACCTACCACACCCTCTACCTGGTCTTCCATACAGAATAACAACAGATGGCAAAGTCTAAGCAATCATTTTTTCCATTTATGACCGCCTGTGTTTTTCCACCAGACCTGTAAAAGACCTATAGCTCAATCATTACCTCTATGGAGAAGATTCACACAACTCCATATAGAACATAAGTTACTCTCCTGATCTGTAGTCCCATCTCAAGAATTTATGGAGCATTTCCACCTAAGATCTATAATCATTCAAGATAATGGGGTGACTATCCATACAGGAAAAACCAAGTGGATAAAAAATGCTTATTATCCGGACTACAATATGTGGGTGGATGGACAATCAAAATAGTTGGCCTTCAGTGTGTATATATATGTGTGTATGTATGTATGTATGTATTTATCTATCTACAACAGACATGACAAATAGACAATGAGTTGGATCCATAATTGAAGAGGAAGAGGGTGATTTGATTGTCTTTGGGAAATTTTACTATCTTCTTAATAACCATAAACTTTTTCCTGAAACAAAGATCCATATTTTTAACAAATGCACATGAAATTCCTTTGAGAGAGAGAGAGAGAGAGAAAAAGAGAGTGAGAGAGAGAGAGAAATTAGGAACCTCTGCTGTGTTGTTGCTCAATCATTCAATCATATCCAACATTTTGACCCTATGGACCATAGTATGCTAGACCTTTGTATCCTCCACTATGTCCTGAAGTCTGTCCAAGCTCATATTCATTGTTTTTGCTGTACAGATTAAAACAAATGGCAAACTTTGAGGCCAAGCCAAGTAGGATCTTTTGCTGTTTTTGTTTTAGTACAATCAAGAAGCATAATGCCTCCATTTGAATATGATTAGAGAAGATCTTCCCCACACATCGATGGGCCTACCCATTGAGGGAAGCTTGATTAGGGGGATTGCTTTGTAGGAGGGTCCTAAGCACCTTTTGTTTTTTTCTATTGAGGCACGGTGTCAGAGGGTCATGCCCTCTGGCTCTGAAAAGTGTATAATAATCTGAGGGTGAGGTTTTACTTTGGGGCTTAGTTTTTGGAAGAAGCTTTGTATGCCAGACAAGACTCTGGGAAACTGCTAAAGGAGTTCCCTAGCTTTGAAAACCCAGATGTTGGTGCTTCCCTCTCTGATCAAGATTTATATATGTTAAAGGTCAGGCAGTTTGGAAGCACTGTCTGTTGATTTTTGATTTCTCTGAAATTTTGATTTCTCTGATACCTGTGCTTGATTAAAGTGATTGTTAACTCCTCAAAAGTTGTCTTTCCTTTTAGAGAAACAGATCAAAGAACCTGTGGTAGCTGGCCCCTTTGTGTATGTTGGGGTGCTTACTGATACATTATGGCAACAAAGATGGGATCTGCATAAACTAAAAGGAAAGTATAGGGACTGGGATGATTGTCTGTTGTTTCCCAGTTGTGGTGACTATGATTCTGTGGAGTCCTGGGAGATGGGGTGGCCAGAGCCAGGGCTCAAGTGGATTAGTCTGGTTCCCTGACTGTGCTAGAGGAGTAAAGGTCCTGAAAGTGTATTCTATGTAGAAACCAGACCAGAGCTGTGAGAATTTGGAATGGAGCCCTGGAACCTGAGCAGAAAACTATCTTCGTATTGACCCAGCAGAAGTAGAAAACGTCCTGTGTGCTGACCTTGGTGAGGTGAAAGGAACAGAGAGGAACACTGCATGTCAAACCACCCAGCAAAAGCAGAGAACAGCCTGTGTGCTCACCTCAGTCAGAGTTCAGCACTGGGGCAAGACTGGGACTGTGCAGCAAGGCACTGAGTATGCTTTTTTGCAACATTCTCTTGGGACAGTTTGGGACCCAGGAGGTGGTGGGTGAGGGGAAAGTGCCATGTACCTGCACAGACCCCACCCTGATGGCATTGTTGCCCAGTTGCCCCTCAGTTCTTGGAAGTGGGGGATAAAACATTGTTAAGACACACTTGGCTCATTAGAGTATGCACCTGAGAGTGCAGCATGGGGAGGACACACCTCCAAGAGGACTTTGCTTGGACATTTCTGTTTGGGACTGAGGAAGGAGCTGTTTGCTCTCTCCTCAAAGAATGATGTTATGTTATATATATACCTTTGCGTTTGCTTAAAGCCATTTTACCATGTTGGTAATAAATTTCTATGTTATGTGTTCTGCAAATGTGAATTATGTTGTATTAAGAAATGTTAATGCCTATTTGCTCCAGGATCCATGGCCATTTAGATTGTAAGGGCAAGGATCCTGGAAGAGTGGACCAAGCAAAGTAGAATCTTTTGCTGTTTTTATTTGACTGAAAATGCCTCTGATTGAGTAATGTGATTAAAGAAGATCTTCTCCACACATTGATGGGTCTGTCCATTGAGGGAAGCTTGATTAGAGGAGTTGTTTTGTAGGAGGGTCCCAAGTACCTTTTGTTTTTTCTGGTGAGGCACTGTATCAGAGGGTCATGTCCTCTGGCTCTGAAAAGCGTATAAATACTCTGAGGGTGAGGTTTTACTTTGGGGCTTACTGACTAGAAGTGTTTGTTTGGCCAGAGAGGACTCTGGGAAGCCGCTAAGGAGCCCTCTAGCTTTGAAAACCCAGACGTCAGTGCTCTCTGGAACTATGGTCAGACAGTTGGACCTGTCTGTTGAATTGTGATGTATAGATTGGTTTTGGTCAGAGAGAGGAAGCCATGTCTGTTGATTTTGATTTCTCTGTATTTTCTTTGAAGTTCAGGGTGCTGACTCCCCTGAAATGGGTGAATGATATATGTGCTTGATTAAAGGAATGATACATGTGCTTGATTAAAGTGATGGTTAACCCCTCAAAAATTGCCTTTCCTTTTATGAATGCAGATCTAAAAACCTGTGATAGCAGTGCCCCCCCCCCACCCCATGTATGTTGGGGTGCTTACTATTACACAGACCTCTACATATTTTAAACTCAGATGTACCTGTGCTCATAGAGTCCCTGTTTGCATGACAGGCAGCAGGGTTCAGGAGAAAGAGCACTAGCTTTGAAGTCAGATGATCTACTTTCAAATTCTAATTCAGTCTTTACCTGTTTCATTTTGGGTAGTTCATTTTTTCTCTCTGGGTCTCAGTTTCCTCATCTGTAAAAAGAGAGGGTGGGAAAACTGGCCTCAAGAGTATATTCTAGCACTAAATCTATGACCCTATGACAATGATTTTCTCCTATGTGGTATATCCTTCACTGAAGCCTGTGCTGGGTAGGAGTGTGTTCAGGTGGAGGTGGGGGTGGGAGAGAATAGGAGGTTAGGAAGTTCTCTATCATTGGGGCATCCGTTCTGGGCCTCTGTTGGAGACAGGATGCAGATTTAGTTGGACCTTCCAACTTGCTCTGAAGCAAGATACTTCATGATTTTAAAAACACATGTGGGGCCAGTGAATATGATTAAATAGTGATAAATACATTGTCCTGAAACCTTAACTAGACAGGAAGGAAATGCCTGGTGTTTATGATATATCTTCCTGCTTATTCATGAAAAATTTTGAGGAGCTGGGGGGAAATAGTAAACACTGCAGAGACAAAAATTTTAACGTCTTTCTAGAAAGTGCTGTATTATGGTTGCCAACAGTGACTGGGAGCTAAGACACTTATAATAAATTGATAAAGCATTTATGTCTTAAAACCCAAACTAGATAGACAAAGTATAAAATTTATTTTTCATATGTGGCCCTTCTAAGATTCTCCCTACCTCCCCACCCCATCTAAAGCAGGTAGTCTTTATTCTGTCTAGTCTGCTTTGGTGATTTGGTGAAACCTATAGATCCCTTCTCACAATAACATTATGAAATGTATAAAATAAAATTATATAGCATCATAAAAGAAACCAATTATATTGGAATATATGTACATACATATATATATAAATTTAATTTTTATTTCATTTCTTATCAATTACAAGTAAACCAAAATTTTAAACATTCTTTTAAAATACTTTTTGATTTCCCTATTTTATCCTTCCCTCTCTCCTCTCTTCCCTCCTTGAGAAGGCAAGCAATTGAATATAGATTTTACTGGTGCAGCCATGCAAACCAGATTTCTATATTAGCCATGCGGCAAAAGAAAATGCAGGCCAAAAAGAAAAGGATAGTAGAGAAAGTTAAAAAAAAAGTATACTTCAATCTGAATTCACACTTCTTGAGTTCTTTCTCTGGAGTTGAATAGGAGTTTTCATCCTGAGTCCTTTAGAATTGTCTTGGATCGTTGTATTGTTACACCTTCACAGTTGATCATCATACAGTATTGCTGTTACTGTGTATAGGATTCTCCGGTTCTGCTCAGTTCGTGTAAGTCTTTCCAGGTTTTTCTGAAGTCACCCTAGTCATCATTTCTTATAGCACAATACTATTCCATCACAATCTTATAACACAACTTGTTCAGCCATTCCCCATTGGATGAACATCCACTCAGTTTCCAGTTCTTTGCCACCACAAAAAAAGCTGCTATAAATATTTTTGTACATGTGGGTCCTTTTCCTTTTCCTTTGATCTCTTTGAGACACAGATCTAGAAGTGTTATTGCACAGTTTTATAGCCCTTTAGGACTAGTTCCAAATTGTTCTCCCGAATGGTTGGATCAGTTCACAATGCCACCAATAGTGCATTAGTGTCTATTTTCCCACATCCCCTCCAATATCCATCATTTCCCTTATTCATCATATTAGTCAATGTGATAGGTGTGATGAGGTATCTCAGAATTCTTTTAATTTGCATTTCTCTAATCAATATTGATTTAGAGCCTTGTTTTATATGACCATAGGCAGCTTTGATTTCTACAGTCAAAACACAAATTTTTTTAGAAATTAACAGAGTCGAATTTAAGAACCTCCATTCTAGAGCTTGGAAAGAATACAATCATGCTGCTCATCCTTCTTTTAGTCTCCTCCCTCCATTGCTAATAGCCTATATAGGGTCTCACTGAGATACTTCAACCTCTCCTACTTTCTTTTCTGCGTCTTACAGACGCAAAATTTGTTACTACTGGACTCTTTCTTTGACATACTTGACAATCTTATCTAGATGAGAAGGTGATTTGTCTTGGTGTCCTTAGGTAGGATAGATTGGGTTAAGGATCCTGATGGCTTTCTGAGACAATGAGGATTTATTCTGCTTCCCCAGCCTTGGCTGGGGTGTGAACTGAGTGGCCAGTGTGCTTTGTCCTCCAGGATCCTGTGATAAGATTTTTGATCTAGTGCTCAGAGGAGGCCCCAGAGGCCATTGAGTTCAACTCTGTCATCTTACACATGGAGGGAAATGGAGGCCCAAGAAAGTTAAGTGACTTACCCATTTGAGTTTGGGTTCTTTGACTCCAGAGTCATCTTCCCACTCTCCTGTATGGCCTCATCATGATGCTAGCTTTTGTGGTGGAAAGAGTCCTGGATTTGGAGTCAGAGGAGGATTTTTTATTTACTACTAGTTACTGGGATCTCCATTTCCTCAACTATAAAAATGAAGATCACACAAGATGTAAACCTGTGATCTTAATTCTTGTCAAGGGTCCAGAGGGAGAAGGCTGGAGGCCTTCTATCCATCTTATTCACCACCACATCCCCATTCCAAAAAGAACACACCTAAGACCCCTTCATTCTAGAGACAAGGACTTTGATTTTCTTATTTAATCCAAGAAGTGATTTAATGGTGAGATGATTTGGTTGGGACCCAAGAGTGCTCCTCAAATCATGGCATATAACCTAAGTAAAAAAACAAAGAAACAAACACCTTTGTTGGATTGAATTGGTCTATCCTTTTCCAGAATCCTCACAGTTGGGGAGTTCTTATTAATATAGATTTTAACCACAGATACAAATACTATCCAGACAATCTCAGCCTCCTCTTTGTTTAATTTAGCATTTCAATTCAACAAAAATTTATTGAGTACCTATATTTGTTGAGGACCTGCTGTGTGCAAAACACTGTGCCAGGCTATAAAAAAGAAATACAAAGATGAATGAGCCTAAGTCCTGACTTTGGACTGTTTGGAGAGAGAAGATATTTTCAAAATAATTATGTATAAAGTATGCATAAAAGAGGTATAAATAGAGTGCTATGATAATTCAGAACAGGAAGAAATTACTTCCCAGTGGGAGGCCCAGAAGCTTTCTTAACTTGGGTCTAAATGAATTTATGGCATTTAAACAGGTGGAGACTTGTGGGTTCATTCTAAGGCACAAGGAATGAGTTAAGCAAAAGTAAAGAGATAGGAAAGTATGTAACACATTGGATGAGCAGTAAATAAACCAGTTTAGGTTCAAGGTCATGTACAAAGGTATCTTAAGAATCAGTTACATAAATAGCAACTCATTCTGGTAGCTGTGGTGGGGGTGGTGTGGAAGGCTCTTCATTCACTTGCCCATGTTATAATAACTCTGAAATTATTTTTCAGGATGGTTCAGAACAAAGGACAGCATAAGATCCAAGTATATTAAACATTAATAATCACAAAAAGAAATCAAGAGAATAGAAAAATAACATTTATAGAGCATTTCATGTTCATTTTCTCAAAATAGGTAGTATCAATATTATCATCATTCCCATTTTATAGATGAGGAAATTCAGGCTCAGCAACTTGTCCAGAATAATATAATGAATAAATATTAGAGCTGGAAAGGGAAACCAGATCTTCCACCTCGAAGACCAGTGCACATTCCATTCTATAACTATGTTTCAGAATAGATGGAATAAGCCATAAGCAAGTAATAACACCATCATCTCCCTTTCTCATTGGCCTCCCATAATAGTTAACATAGTCACACACGTCTAACCTAAATCTACCTTGCTTGCATCACTCCTGCATTCCAGGGATTGCAAAAGCAACATGATATCCTCTGTACAAGTTCAAATCCTGTCAGTGGACTCTAGAGGTAAATACTTGGAGTCATAGAAATCATAACCAGGAAATAAACCACCTGCTTCCTCCACCTGTTCAATGATAAGCAGATTCCTTTTTGAAGACAGATTTATAATGCATAGTTTTCTATAGATCTACAGTCTTCTGCTGCTTTGCTTTTCTTAATCACTTTGCCTGCATGGTATGAACCCCTCCCTTATGTGGGTAAAGAGTTACCAGGTAACGCAACCCTTGCTTCACTTATGATGCAAAACATTTATAATGGCAAATACTATACTCTAACTCCTGAACTCTAGCCTATGATAATAGATGACTCAATCCATTACTTTAAAAACACACACACACACGCACACGCACACACACACTCATCAAAACCAAACAAAATAGAACTATGGCTTTCTTATTGTAGGAAAAGTATGTTTGGCTCCAACTCTAAAAGAAGACTTTGTATATACTTGACCTGGTCACCAGAATGTGAACTAAGAATTCTGTTTCAAGTACATTGCTAAAAAGTTGAATTTCTGTGTTTTAAAATTTCATATTGAGAAAGTATCAGAGTTGTTTTTCTCGTAGGAGAAATAAAATGTTTGAGAATAAGACCTTATACTTATTGCACGTTATTATTGGCTCCTCAAACAACTATAGCTAGGTGGTGCAGTGGATAGAGCATCACGTCTGAAGTCAGGAAGCCTCATCTTCCTGAGTTCAAATCCAACTTTAGACATTTACTAGCTGTGTGACCCTGGGCAAGTCACTTAACCCTGTTTGCTTCAGTTTCCTCATCTGTAAAATGAGCTGAAAAAGGAAATGGCAAACCACTCCAGTATCTTTGCTAAGAAAACCTAAATGGGGTCACTAAGAGTCAGACAGGACTGAACAATGATGGATGGTATTATGATCCTTCTTTGACTAAAGAAAACAAAAATAAGAGATTTCAGAAGGCCTTGCCTCCAAGTTTTGAGACTTCTGCTTTCAGTGTCTGTTCAATTCAATGGACTTCAATAAACATTCATTAAGTGCCTACTGCATTCAAGGCCAGGTGCTCTGCTTTCTATTATGCCAGCTGATGTTGTAATCAAATCACTTTTTAAAAGGCAGTAAGCTTTACATGCTTTAAGAAAATGTGACTTACTGATAAAAGAATGAAAACATGTGGGGTAATAGGAAAAATACTGGCCTTGAAGTCCAAAGGTGTTGTTCCCTTGTTTTAGTCATGAAACTGTCTCTTCATGATCCGGGGTTTTCTTCGCAGAGATACTGGGGTGGTTTGCTGTTGCCTTCTCTAGCTCTTTTTATAGATAAGGAATTGAGGCAAACAGTATTAAGTGACTTGACCAGGGTCACACAGCGAGTAAGTGTCTGAAGCCAGATTTGAACTCAGGAAGATGAGTCTTCCTCATTCTAAGTCCAGAGCTCTACCATTGTGCAACCCAGCTGCCTTTGAAGTCCACAAACCATTCTTTGGGTTCAGAGGGTGGCTCTACTACATACTATCTTTGTGATCTTGGGCAAATCACTTAATCTCTCTCAAATTCTTCTATTAAATGAGAGAGTTAGACCAGCTGATTTCCAAGACCCTTTCTGGCCCTTTCTAACTCTTTCCAAGAGTTAGAACTCTTAGAAACTCTGGTAGGTCTTAGATTGGAAGGACTTCATGTGTGAGCTCTGTGACAGCTGACAGGTGTGTCATAGCAACTCATGATGATCTCCTGAAACTTCTTGGAATGCTATCTGCAAAAAGCAGAGAGGAGTGCCCATATTTGTATTTCCTTAGTTTTACTGAAGAAAAATGTAACATAAAATTCATTTTGGTGACTTTAGACTCAGCACTCCATGAAAATTTCATGATGTTCGGTAAGGAACAGGAGACTTGGAATCAAGAGATGCAGGTTCAAATATTGGCTCTAAATTATCTTGGGCAAAACACAACCTCTTTGAGTCTCAACTTCTTCATCTACAAAAATGAAGGTAAAAAACATAGATCCTGAGCTAGAAGATACTTAGAAGGATTTTCATTCAACCTTCAGGATTTGAACTAAGCTCTTGGGACTTGAAATAAGTGCTCTCTCCATATTTCTGCCACCTAGCTACCTCACAGACTTGTGAAGAATGATTTTTTAAATAAAACCTTAGAGAAATGTGTAAGTGAGAGTTGTGCAGTTATTAGAGATGAACAAGCTAATTAGTATGGATGGATGGTGGTGGGAGACAAACACAGAAGGGAGGGGAAGACAACTTTTCTTGGCACAGCTCCAAAAGCTGACCCAAGGAGGTAATTTCTCAGGGTCACATTTATGCCTGCTTTGGGAGCCTGGACCCAGGACAAACACTTTCCTCTTCCTCTAAACAATAGTCTAGCAGAGAGAATTTCTCCTTGAGTGAATCATGGACAAGGAAGACATCTTGGTAGATCATAGCTCTCTCTTGGGAAGCAGTACCTTTTATAAAAGGCCTTATCCTAAAAGGTCAAGGTCTTCCACTGCATCCTGGGCCATCTCCAGTCATCCTGATGAATATCTGGTCACTGGATCCAGATGGCTCAGGAGGAGAAAGTGAGACTGGTGTCCTTGCATGGTCCTTGCACCTCTCTCACTCAAAACAAAGTCCAGTGCAAATCATGTCATCATTTCTCTGATGCCATGGTCCTCTTTGAAAACAAAACAAAGGACGAACACAACAAGGAATGATGATGGTCAGTTGGATGAAAAATGAACAATATTCAGGTAATTTCAAAGTTTCTAGATCCTAATCTATTGCTTACCAATAGAGAACAGATTATTTCAGTTTGTTGACTTACATTTCTATTATAGGGCATAGGCTATGGGCTCTTGCTCCTAATTCCCACTTCACTGACTGATCCCTTCTGGGCTACAGGGGTAACTCTGAAGAGACTGAGATCATTCAAATACTATGGCTTTCAAGCCTCCATTTGATGGGCTTCCCTAACATGATTCACTCAGTTAGTATCTTCCCAGGATCATCTAACCAGATATCTCCTTAATATAAAATAACTACTTAACCTCAATTAGCTTTTTACAAAGGATTATTTACCCAAAAGATGGAACAAAGATCAAAATACAACCTGCCCTGTTCCCATTGTGAGCACATTCTTTTCTACTACCTTAGTTTCTAGGGAGAACACCTTCAAACTTAAAGTGGTTGCTACAAAAATTCCTCCTGAGTTCACTTCTGGTGTGGCATAGTGGAGGGATGACCTGCTTCTTTGTTTGCAGAACACAGCTCTTTCGCTGTTGGGTTTGATTAAGCAAGTCACTCCTCTGCTTCCTAGTCTCCTCACTAGATTCTTTACTGGGCTCAGCTGCCTCTAGCTCCTGGCAGACTCTGCTATGGATTCCAGTTGGTAGGCCTCTGGTGGCTCTATTGACCTTTCAAACTCACAAAGTCCTATCTGAGTCTGTCCATCACTAGTGCTCATTCACCTAAGATCAAGAATGAATAAATGCAATAGACCACAAATAGAAGCACGATGTATTCATTGATACACAGTAGTTTGAGAAGCAGGAGGAGCATTTCTTCTACCTCCTCTCTCAAAGCCTGACAGGGAGTAATATTTCTTTGCATGAACACTCAGTTCAAACTCAGGAACCAGTTCTAGGGCTTTCCATCACAATAAAACAACTTGACAGCAAAAAAATATCACAGGATAGCTGTTCATGCTTTTTATTGAGGAGGGAAAGGAGTCCTCCATCATGTGTTTGTGAAGCAGGTTCATGAAGATCCCAGGTGGATACACAGCAGGTAAAATGAATTGTGAATGCTCTAAGGACTGGTCAGTCATTTTTCAGTCATGACTAACTCTTTGTAACCCCAGTGGAGTTTTCTTGGCAAAGATACTGGAATGGGTTGCTATTTCTTTCTCTAGCTCATTTTACAGATGAGGAAATCAAGACAACAAAGTTAAGTGACTTGCTCAGGATTACACAGCTAGTAAGTGTCTGAGGCTGGATTTGAACTCAGGAAATTAACCATTAGCCAACTTAGGTGCTATCTTTTATCATTCATACTAATAGGCACACTTACATGTACATTAAAACATCTCATATTCTTCCTGAGATCTACCTTGTTTCTCTGTTGTAGATTTTTTTTTAAAGACAGGTGATGTTACATATCCTACTGAGATTTTTTTAAAAATTATTTTTCTGGGTCTGTGAATTGGCATAGGGGACCACCAATGAATAAACTCCCATTACCAATACAGATAAGCAACTTAGAGTCTCCTGACTCCAAGTCTAGCACTCTATCCACTGCACCACCTAACTGTCCATAACACTATATAATAGGTACAATACTAGGTAGATAATGTAATAGAGTTGTAGGACAACCACTATAAGTGACCTACATGATCAACTATCAAATGATCAAATTAGATTGTATTTTAAAGCACTTTGTAAACCTTAAATTGCTAGGCTAATGCTATTATTATATAATGCTAATATAATATAATAATCATGTTATTATTAATATTATTTTGTAGGTAGAGAACTGAGGCCAACAGAGGTTAAGTGACTTGTCCAGGGTCACTCGGGTCTCTGACTCAAGATCCAGTGGATATTTTTTCCACGACGCCAATCTATCACTCCATTTTCATACATCTTTGACTAATACTAGACCCTGTCATATTTCTGTTTTGAATTTAAAGAGATGTTTCTCTCCGGTTCTTTACTTACTTTAAATAATATCTCACTGTGGATCCAGAACTCTAATTTCTATATTTGGATATGGTAGTATATTATATTCTGTGAGACATCCTGGCATAGTGTATAGAGAATCATTCCCTGAGGCAGGATAACCTTGCTTCAAATCCGGCCTTTGATATGTACTAGCTGCACAATTGAGGGTGAGTGGACATCTCAATGTTCTCATTGACAGCGTTCTGAGACTGTAAGTTGCTTATCTGTACTAGTAGTGGGAGTTTATTCTTTGGCAGTCCCCTCTGCCAATTCACAGATCCAGAAAAATAATTTTAAAAAATCTCATAGGATATGTGACATCCCCTGTCGTTATATATACACAAAAGAGAAACAAAGTAGATCTCAGGAAGAATATGAAATGTTTTAATGTACATGTAAATGTCCCTATTAGCATGAATGATAGAAGATAGCAGCTAAGATGGTTAATGATCTTTGCTAACATGGTATCAGAGTTCTGATATCATGAGCACTGCTGTTATAGATATAGATGTCATTTTTCTTTTCTTTTAAAAATCGAATCATGATTTGTTGACATTGAAACAGAAGATAGACAAAGTCCCCTGTGTCCCTTTTGTCTTAATGTAGGGATAGGTACATAATTTTTTTGGGGAAGGGCAGAGTGGATAGAATGCTGGGCCTTGAATCAGGAAGATCTGAGTTCAAATCCAGCCTCAGACATTTACCAGCTGTGTGACCTTGGGTAATTCACTTAACCCTATTTGCCTCAGTTTCTTCATCTGTAAAATGAGCTAGAGAAGGAAATGGCAAACCATTCCAATATCTTTGCCAAGAAAACCCCAAATGGGGTTACAAAGACTTGGACATCAAAGGACTGAACAATAACAACAAAGCTACACAAGGGAGGTATAAAGTGTTGTCCTTAGTAGGGACATGGAAAGAGAAGCAGGAGCAACAAGGGAGGGACAATGGAGCAACAGCTGACTCCCAGACCTAGGGCAAGAGCTGATATATACAAACTAGGGTGGCACCTGCCACCCCAAATTCAAGTAGTGGCCAACACCCCTAAATCAGGGCAGAGATGCAACCAGAGATCTTGCTAGGATATCAGAGGCAATGATCTTCAAGCTATAGGAGGGGGAGGAAGGGCAGTGGAGTCTACCATGGTCCTGCAAGAGGCCACCCTGTGAACTTGGCATAGGTAATACCAAACTCCCTTTACTCCTCCCAGTTCCATGGGTGGGATGCCTGCATCTATCATCACTTTGTGAATCAGGACAGCTCATCTATGAGAAAGCCAGGGGTTTTATAGGGAGGGGCAAGGTCTCTGGTGGGACATCTGATCAGATTTCCACCTCTAATGCTGCAGGTAGGCACCAATTAGCAAGCTTGCATGGTTCATGAGGTTTCAATCTCGCATGGCACAAGGTTCTAGGCATAGAAGATTCCGGAAAAAGGAGGAGATGTCAGGCATCAAGAATGGGATGGATCTAGAACAGTCTGTTGAAAGAAGACTGACTCACACCTCTTCCATAAACCTGAGGAGGTTTGGGGGCTACGATATCATCTTTACTATATCATCTTTTTACCATTTGTAAAGAGCAAAATTTGTAAATAACCCCTTTTTTTCTTCTCTATCCAAGCTTATTTCAATATCTTAGGTTTAGAAGCAGACATATATGTTACTGGTAGTTGAATTATGTCAAAACAAGATTAACTTGCCAGATGTGAATTGAGTAGCTTTTAGGATGAATCACATATTATTCAGGGAAGTTCACATCATATATTGTACAATGAGATGTTTTAGTATGGTGCCTCATAGGAAGCCCCATAGGTCCTTTTATATTTCCCACCCAATTTTTCTCTACCTTTTTGGGTCAAGTGTTGTACCTGCTTCCTCTTCAAAATCAAGCAACTGCCAGAGCATCTATCAGGAAAAATATTCAATTTCCTTCTTTGGATGTAAAATATAAAATTATTACAGGGAAAAATGATATGAGCAATTCTTTTCCCTTATCAAACCAGATTTTATGTAAAGGCACTGGGTTCAAGTTCCAATACAGATACTTAATAGCTGTATGACCCTGAAAAAGTCAATTAACCTCTCTGGGCCTCACTTTTCTCATTTGTAAAGGTGCCACAGTGGATCTAGTATAGAACTTAGATACAGAAATACCTGAATTTAAATCCTGCCTCAGATACTCCCTTCCTTGGTGACTCTGTCTCAGTTTCTTCATCTGTAAAATGGGTATAGCATCTACTTCCCAGGGTTGTTGTGAGGATCAAACGAGATATAACTAGCTTTTATGAAGGGGGTTGGATTTGAGTCTCTGAGGTATCCTCCAGGTCTTAATCTTTGATCCTATGATCTATTCTTCCATTTCTCCCTCTTGACTGTACTTATTTGGAGTTCTCTAATAAAGATTGTATAGTCACTCCACCCACAACTTACAGAATTCTTCATTAAGAAAGAAGATCTCTTTTGTGCAACATCCTCTATTACACTTTGCTGTTGCCCATTTGTTCACATTCTTAACTGATGCAGGAACCAGGATTATTTTCAGTGGGTCTTACATTCAGCAGTATAGTTTAGTCAAGTTCCACCCTGTGTGTCTAGACAGATTTGGGTAATACTGTAGCTCTCACTGGGTTAGCTGGGGGTATTTGGTTACTTTCAGCCTGCTTTCCTTATCTTTGGGTCATGTTCTCTGGTTCTCTGACTCCTTGTGAATGTACAGTGTTTCTTGTTGCACTTTATTTTTTTTTTTTTAAACTGTCTTTGTAATTCAATAGCCTTGGCAAAGTGCTGAAAATGTTTCCTCTGTCCTGTTGCAAATTGTTATTCTTTTCTTGGTGTTCTGGAGAAATGAATGTAGCAGAACTTTGGGACAAATGTTCCAGTGTCCCAGCTGATAGGACAAGAGGAGTTTTAGAGATACTAGAAAACAGGCTACAAAATGCAGAAATGGTCAATGTTCGTTTGTTTGTTTCCCAAACCCATTATGGGCAAAGCAATGTGTTAGGTGATAAGAAATTCAGAGATAAATAAGACAAGTTTACAATCTAGCAGTGGAGCTGCTATAGTGGATCCCATTATACCATGGGAAAAGTATATTGTAATATATTAATAATAATTATATATAACATAAGCATATTATACTATATATAAAAAGTATAATTTTAAAACTAGAACCTAAGTACACTAAAGAAATGCAAACAGAATCCTGAGTCTGTGTGTGTGTGTGTTGTTGTTGTGTGGTTTACTGCTGCTCCGTTGCGTCCAACTCTTCGAGGCTCTGTGAACCATACTTGCAGTGGAGTTTTCTTGGCAAAGACACTGGAGTGGTTTGCCATTTCCTTCTCCAGCTCATTTTACAGATGAGGAACCAAAACAGAGTAGTGTAGCTAGTTAGTGTCTAAACCTGGATTTGAACTCAGGTCTTCCTAACTGCTGTGTGTGTGTGTGTGTGTGTGTGTGTGTGTGTGTGTGTGTGCGCGCGCGCGCGCGCGTGTACTTAGCAGTATTATACATCCAATGAACTGATCCCTGATTGTTTCTGCCAATAATCAAGTTGTATTTGGCTCTTTCCTGAAAACTCATTGGAGTACTTCTGGGCTCCCCAACTAAAGAGGGACACAAGAATTTGGAGTTCAGCAAAAAGTAATAAAAATAGGGGCAAGTAGGTAGCACAGCAGATAGAACACCAGCCCTGGAGTCAGGAGGACTCAAATCCTGCGCAAGTCATTTAACCCTGATTGCCTTCCCAATAAAAAAAGTTTAAAACATGATTAAGGGGCTAGCAAGAAAAGCCTGTTGGGAAAGGTTAAAGAATGGGATTATTTAGGGTAGAAAAGAGAAGCCTGAAAGATAAGCAGCAGTTCAAGAATGTACTTGAATAATAATATGAAGGTATTTTGCATAGAGAGCAGGTAAACTCCCTCACTACCAAAGACAGAACCAAATACAAAACCCTTTGTTACTTGTTTGATTAGCGTGGAAGTTGCCTGTCACTGACTTGCCTGTTGGTCATCTCAGGTTTTAGCAGAAACAGAGGAATTTAAGATAGATATATGAAAGAATGGAATTCTTATGTGTATGTATGATTCTACTTGCTTTGATAGTTCAAGATGGCAGCTAAGACAATTTTTAGTCAGCCAAGACTACTCTTTGGTGGTTTTTCCTGTTGCTTTCACTACTGTTCATCCTTCGATCAACTCTTTTTCGTACTTTGCCCTTCCTTATCCCTACTGTTCAGGGATAGGTAGCAAGGAAAGAAGAAAAGGCCTTCAACTACATCAGGTGGCAGGAAAGTGCTTAAAAGTCCATTTACATGATGGACAATTCTGGAATAGGGCTATGAGAAACTAGCTAGGCAACTGAAAGCTCCCTTGAAAGAATAGGAAGTCAGCTACAGAATATGGAAACTGACTAAAGTGGAAATTATGATACAATGGGATCAAAAGGCTTTAATGGAAGGAGTGATAAACTGAGAACCAGAAGACCTGAGTTCCAGTCTTTATTGAATCTCTAATTTTTTTTGGAGGGGGGAAGGCAAGGCATTTGGGGTTAAGTGACTTGCCCAAGGTCACACAGCTAAGTAAGTGTCAAGTGTCTGAGGTCAGATTTGAACTGGTGTTCTATTCATTGTGCCATCCACCTAGCTGTCCCATTTTTTTTTTTTGGTATAATTATGGGAAAGTCACATAACTTCCTGGTTTTGAGTTTCCTTATATGTAAAATGAACAGGTTTAACCAAATGGTCCCTAAGGCCACTTCAAATTTCCGTGCTTTTCTGAGTGACCGAAGGAAGTCATGGTTATCTTCTTTAGTGGAAAGCTTTAAAAATAATTGGATTCTCCTACTTCTGGGGATAGTTTTTGCTTCTACTCTACTCAATGCAAAACCTATGTATCCTTCAAGGTCCAGCTAATAATTCCTGTCTTCTCCATGAAGATTTGACTAATTTCTTTAATCAGTCAACAAGTATTTATTAAGCACTTAACATGTGTTAGGCACTGTGATAAAAATAAAATAAAAAAGAAAGATAGTTCCTTTTCTCAAGGAGGTGACATTTTAATGAGAAGATAATGCATTAAAGAAAACTGAAAGGGGGAGGTGGGGATGGAGGGGAGAAAGAAGGTATTCAGCACTGGGATGGATAAATCTGGAGGAGTACAGCCTGGTGACAAATCTAGGACATTCTTGTCTTCCTCTCTCACTTTCATCCTTCAATATCATATTTTACTCTAGCAGGATGTCATTTAAACAAACATTTATTAAATGCCTTCTCTGTGCAAGATAGCTGTGACAGAGGCAAGGGATACAAACATAAAAAATACCATAGAGCCTGGACTCAAGAAACTTCTCATTCTATCAGATATAAAATGTTTCTCATAAATTATATATGTATTCATATCACACATGGCCAGTTTCCTTTGTCTATTTACAATTATACTGCTGCTACCTAGTCTAGACTGGGTTCAAATTCTGGCTCTGTCAATAACTACTTGTGTGATCTGTGAGATCTTCAATCTCTCTGGGCCTCAGTTCCCTCATCTGTAAAATGAGATGGATTAAATGACTTCTATTGTCCCTTCCAGCTCTAAATCTAAATATACTGAGATCTTTGAGTTATTCTTAAAGATATTCCAACCTATTACTTCACTTCTCAGAATTATTCCTAAAGTGTGTGGCTGAAATGAATTATTCAGTTTTCTACTCTCCTCTCAGTTCAGTAACATATTCTATTGTTTTCTTTTTCCCAGCTCCATGTGCTTCCTCTCTCCTCCTCCCTCCCCCTTCCACTTTCCTGTTTGTTCCCCATTCTTTTCTTCCTTGAACTTCCTCCAATATTGCTAAATATGCTTTCCAGTGTTGGCCTAGCTGGAACATGTCATAACCCGGAGTGGCATCATAATACTTTGGGAGGTGACTGGGTAATCAAAGGGCCCAAAGCCCTTCATTCCCTAGTCTTCCCAGGCAGCATGAGCCCCAGGGCTTTTGTCACATAGGCTGGCAAAGTGCTCTTCGAGCTCTGTTAAAGAGATTATCTGGGACATCTTTTTCAGTAGCAAGAGTTCTGGATTTTGTTCTTGAGATTTGGAATTTGTAGAAAAGGCTTTTATGTTTTAACAAAGCACATTTGTACAGTAATGACTTTGGGAGGGACCATGCAAACCTATTATGTTGCAATGGCCAAACGGGACCCCGAGATAAAATGTAGATCTATTGCATCCTTTGTCTTTACCAAAGCATTTGAGAGACTCTCCAGTGGTCACCAAAATGTAAACAAAGAGATGCCAGTTTATTTTGCCTTTGTCTGGGCCACAACCCACTTCCTTCCTCCTTGGACCAGCTGCCCAGACTTCAAGACAATAATCATTAACCTCTTTCATGATAAGTATCTTGGTAGATATCAATTAACCAATGGAATCTCACTAATAGCCTGACCCCATTTTGACAAGTGGGGAAAATGAGACCCAGGTGGAAGGACCTGCAGTCCCCACCCTCACAAAACCACATCTGGAGAATCATAAAGGAGACACACCATTTAGGGACTGAGTCCTATAGATATCTCCTTCCTCATAACTAGTGAGGAGTGACTGAGTTAAACATCCTTCCCATCTCACATAACACTTTAGTTTCTTAACTCTCATGCAATGATCATTTAAAAGTGCATGAGAGTGTACAATGGGGGCTCCCTCTTTTCCTCAATACCTGAAACTGTGCTCCGCCAACAGGAACGTAACAAATGTTTGTTGAATGACTTAATGTGGTGCCAGAAGCAGTTCCTATCCCCAGTGCTAGACAGGGCCTCCCTGAGAGTTCCCTCTCCAAGCTGTGTTAAAACTGTTATTAAAAGATGAGTCCTCTGCGCTGGCCTTCCCCAAACTCGGACTGACCGCCCGCCCCTGCACAGAAAGACTGAGTCAGAGCCAAAAAGAGAAAATGCTGCCCGACAGGTCGGACGAGCTGGGAGGTCGTTCTTCCGCCCTGAGGTGCGCTCCCGCCCCGTCTACCCGCCCACTCTTCCACCGGGGCGCCCGGACCACAGCTGGCCACACAGCTGGCTTGGCGCGGCGGGTCCGGGGCTAGTCTGGGCGTTCCCTCCACACCGGGCGGGCTGCGGACACTCCCCCGGGGTAGCGTGAGGAGAGGAGGAGCGGGCACAGTGACGAGGCCAAGGGAGGAGGCAGGGAGGACAACAGAGGGAGGGCAGATTGACAGCCGGGCAGACAGACTGCCAGCCTGGGGCCTCGGGCGCCTTACTGGAACCCGAAGGACACTCCGGCTTCGCTGCCGCCCTCCCGCCCTCCGCACAGCTGGAGGATGCTGCGCTACAGCTCCGCGGTCACCCTGCTTTCGGGCAACGGGGCCGCTTCCTCCGGGGGTCCAGGCAAGAGGGTGAGTAGTGGCCGGAGGACAGGGGCTCTCCGCCTTTGTCCGCGGTAGCCCAGTCTGAAGCGATCGCCTCCCCGCTCCCCAACTTTCTGCCCACTTCCTGTCCCAGACCCCCGCCCAGCCAAGCTCAGCCCCTTCGCGAGCCCACCTGCTCCCCAGCCCGCAGACCACCTACAGAGGCGCGGCCCCACGGGAGGGAAACAGGAGCTGAGGTTTAACTTGGTGCGATTGCTCACTGCCGTGCCCCCCTTAAGCCTAGGAGGAGGGGATGGCATCTGCTTAAGAAACACTTCAGCTGGCTTAGGACCCAAAGGCAAAGCTGGAAAGAAAATTCCGAACTTTGTCTGTCCGTTGGTTGAACTGAAAGGACAGTATGTTTGCGGTGTTAGCTGACCGTTAGTAATTTTTCTAGGACTGGCTTTAGAAAGGAGATGTAAGGAAGGGGAAAAGGTCCCTTCTAACTCCTTCATATAGTGCTTAACAACAGAGAAAAGCCCTCTGGGAGCCAGGTGACTCTCTTTACTCTGACTTCCCTTAGTGGAAATCACAGTTTTTCCTTTCGAGTTACTTAGAAAACCCAGTGATTCTATGTGGATTCTTATAGCTCTGAACCTTGGATACCACCTCCACAATTCGTGTTAAGAAACCGTTTTATGTACCTTGAAATTATGTATGTAAATCAGATCCCTAAAGTTAAGTGGCAGCTGCTAGTATTATTTTCAAAACAGAGTGTTTCCTATTTTCCTGAGAACTTTCCTCCATTTTAGAGAAATTCATTTAGAAATTAGAGTGCTTTTTAATATTTAGTAATAATCATTAGTGGTCAAAACTTCACCCTTTACTTCCCCAAAGTCAGTTGCCTAATGTTTTTTAATCTCATGTTCATGTTTGTGTGTACACAAATGTATATGCACCTATATAGCAGAGGCCATCCTTGGTCACATTTTTAGATTGTTACTATCACTCAATAAATATATATTAAGGGTCTACTATGTGCCAGGCATTGTGCCCTGTTGCTAGGGATACAAAGAGGCAAAAGACAATCCTTGCCCTCAAGGAGTTTATAATCTAATGGATTACTGACAAATTGCCTCCCAAACCGGAGCTACTTCTGGGTAGTTTGGTATTTCTTGCCTGCTCTGAAGTTTTTACTCTTTTAGGTACGTCTGTTTTAATTAATTTCCTACTACCATAAAGACATTAATGGCAATCAATGCCTTGAGGCCTTTAAGGTTCTTTGGGGAGGATGGGTTTAGTAGGGAACTTGTTGAGATTTTACCTAACTTTGACTCTTGTTTTTGAAATCTAGCTAGACACAGATCAAAAGGACTTTATCTGATTTTTAACTTCAAAATCCAGGATCTCAATTTAGTCTTCTGGTAATAATGGTCTTTATACAAAGATATGTGTTCATTCAACTTTAGGGAGATCTTTGTTAATTATGACACAATTAAGAGAGTGGAATAATTAAGCTTTACAAAGGCTAGTCTAGAGGAGAAAACTATGGGTAGATAGTAATGTGACCAGCAACTGATCGACTTCCTCAAATGCTCCCCCCCCATCAGTTACCAAAACAATACTCTAATAAATAAATGAGCTTGTACTCTTAGTGTGGTATGACAGAAACATCTTTAGAAAAGGCCTTGTCTTTGCAGTCAAATGGCGTTGAACTCTTTGGTCATTTTGGATACTCCTAGAATCACATAGTTTACGTGGTTTCCAACTCTCCCGACGAACACGGCTCCCAGTTTTGTGTTCACCAGTTCCTTAATCTGGAAAGAAGACAGCTCAGCTCTCCAGTGATTTTTCCTCTTCCAAGGCTGCCAGCTCTAATTATGAATTTCCAGTGCCTCAATCTAAAAAGGTGCCATTTCTGAATGGGAAAAGGACACTGGATATATCATTAATCACTTCATTGAGTATTGGAATGGTTAAGTGGAAGAAAGAGGACATTTTGCTTACTTTTAAGGGGAACAAACATAAATTTTTTTTTTGTTTCAGTTTTATAGTTCAGATAGCCAAAAAAAACCCAATAACTTTACTTGGAGGTTTGTCAGTGATGACTGCCTTCCTTTGTGATACTGCATAAGAAGTGAAACTGGGACAATAAAATGTTACTAGCAGGTGGAATTATAGTTTTATCAAAAGGAGTACATCAGACATGAGTAGGGGAGATAGGGAAGACACCATGTTTTGACAGGATGAAATCTCAAGCAGAATAGAAATGGTTGCTAACAGCTGAGGGGGAGTCAGGAATTCTCTGTATCAGGTGTCAAAAAATGATGTATCCAGTCTGGCTTATTATTGGGATTTCATTCGTTTGATGATTGTCACTTAGAAACCGTGATTGCCTCTCAACAGAAGTTGTGCCTAAAGAAATGAGGAGTCATTTCTGTCAGCTCAGAATCAGAGGTGTGAGAAGTGTAGAAATGTGCCAACCAGCCAAGATTGTGAAACAAAAACGTCTGCCTCCAAACCAGTTGTGCACTAAAAATAGTTTTATCTACAACAACAGCAGGAAGATAAATTGGAAAGACTTGGAAGGAAAACATGACCAGAAAAAAAAACCTGAATGATAACCTTGGATGAAATCAAACATTTTGACATTTCTTTGTCTTTCAAAGGAGTGTTTAGAATACTAGGGTGATCCCTTGAAAGTAAGGCAGGCACTTTCTCCCTCAAGAAAAAGGCTTTGTGTATTTGTGAGCTTCATGTGTCCCAGACTGCAACCAAATGTGATCTGTTATTCTTTTGTACAGGGTGGTGACTAACACAGTATACTGAATCTTTTCTCTAACAGCAGACCTTATTTATAGCCACAGGTGACTTGATTGCTAGCTGACAACTGACTACTAAGAGATACTTAGAAGAAGGGGAAGTACTCAAGCTAGGGGGAAAAGAATTAGGCATCTCCTCTCTTCCTCCTCCACTATTTTCTTTATATTGGACTACTGTTTCCTCTGCAAAGTATTAAAATTAACTTGTTAGTCATCACTTCCTTGTTTTTGTATCAATATCCTAAGTCAAACCTGAGTTTGATCATAGACTCATAGCCTTAGGATTGGCTGAGCTTTATAAATAACTTTCTGAGCTGTCAGTGACACTACTGGGCAAACAGGTGTTCATCTTCATTTACTTTCCCAATAAATATATCAAACCATAGAAATGGCAGAATTTTAGAATTGAAGAGACATTAGAAGGAATGAATGAAGGGGAAGAATAAATGCATCCATCACTTACTGTTTGCCAGGCTCTGGGTTAAATGCTGAGGCCACAGATATAAAAACAAGGATAACCCCAGGCCTCCAGAAGCATGTAATCTAAAGGGTATGGGTGAAGAAGGAGAAGAGGAGAAGTATTTATATACTATGTGCCAGGCACTGTGCTAAGCATTCTTAAACAAATATTATCTCCTAAACATGGGGAAGTAATAGCTAGGGAGGAGCACTTTGGACTAGAAAATGACATGCATGGTGAGTAGGGTTAGAAGTGAATAGATTGATATCACTCATCCAGGAACTACGGTCGTGTTGAATTATTGATCATAATTCATGATTCCAGAACTGGAATGGAGGAGAAAGTACTTGAGTTAGCCTAGTGGCTAGGTTGTAGAAGAGAAAGCTGGAGAATGAGTGCTTTCCTGAAACAGTAGTTGAGGAGGCAGTCCTCCATCATGCCCTAGGGTCCCTCTGAGACCAGCTACTGAACAACAACCATTTGTTCCTGGAGTATCAGTGTGGCTTTAGGACACAGCCTGGTACAGCAAATATAGTCCTTAATGCCAGGCAGTAGAGGAAAAGTGCAAAAAATAGTGTCACGACCTTGAAGCTAACTTCACTGATCTTAGGAAAATGTCTTTAATAATGTGAGTCATCTTTAGTTCTAGAAGCTACTAAGGAAGTTTGACTTCTTTGAATTCGCCATGGCCCTAGGGCTTCTCCATGGTTCATTGTATCTAAATTGATGGCTGTTCCTCTTTGTTCCCAATGAGTTTAAGAAATCAGCCGGTCAATAAAATTTTATGAATATCTTACTATGTGCCAGGTACTGTGCTAAGTCCTAGGAATACAAATAAAGACCTTCAAAGACCTTCCATTCTGTTAAAGGAGACAGCATGTAAATAATTAGGTACTTGCAAGCTATCCACAATAAAAAGAAAGGAATCCAAGAAAGGAAGGCGTTAGGAGCTGGGGGACCAGGAAAGGCCTCTTGCAGGAAGGTCAGGTTTGAGTTGAAACGAAGGAAGTCAAGCAAACTAAGGGGGAGGTGAAGGAGCTGAGAATTCTAGGCATAGCGTACAGAGAGTGCAAAGGCACAGAGATGGAACGGAGGGTTGTGTTTGAGAAAAAGCAAATAAGCCAGCATGGCTGGATTACATTGTAGATGGAGGAGAGAAGAGTATAAGAAGACAGAAAAGGCAGGAAGGGGCTAGGTTAGGGGTGGGGAACCTGTACGTGGTCTTGAGGCCAGAGCTTTCCCATCCCTGGGCTAGGTTATGAAGAGCTCTATAAGCTAGAGAATTTTGTATTTGATTATGGAGGGACTGGAGAGCCACTGGAGGTCATTGAGCAGGAGTAGGGAGTAGACATGGTCAGACCTATGCTTTAGAAAAATCGTCTTGACTACTAAAACAAAGGTGGATTGGAGTGAGAGAGAGAACTGAGGAATGGGTTAAGAAGACTTGCAGTACTCAGGGCAAAAGCCGATGAGGGCTTGAACTAGATTTTAGCTATATGAGTGGAGAGGAGACATACGTCTTGTCAAAAGGGCAAGACTTGGCAAGGGATTGCCTACATAGGGTGAGTGCAAACTATGTAACTATCCAGTTTGTCAGTCTGTTCTAGACTTAATAAGATCATAGGCGTTAGAGATGGAAGGGAATTTGGGCTCATCTAAAATAATCCCCTTATTTTACAGAGGGGGATATTAATGCTCAGAGAGGTTAGGTACCAAAGTCCCAAAGGTAATAAATAAGACTTGAACCCAGATCCTCTGACTCCTAGTTCAAGCCTCCTTCCCCTTAACTATGAGATACCCCAAAATTAATTGAGACCTGGAAGTTGGTAACAGTATGCAGCAGTTCAACAGATATTCAATAAACTCTTATAAATGGTGCATGGTGCAAAGATGGATCGACACGGTCCATGATTTTGAAGAGTTTACCAGGAACTGAATTGTTTAGGCAGCAGAAATCATCACCAGTTCTGATACAGTCACAGAGGAGTCCAAGTCCATCCCTTAGAGCAGGGGAGGAGGGTAAAATCACATTGTGTTCTTTCCCTGCCACTCCTCAAAAGACAAGATATAGGTGAAATGAGGTTAAAATAAAAAATTAGGGCAGCTAAGAAGAGAGAGAAGAGATCACAAAAGGGCCACCTGAGAACAGGGCTCATATTTCACCTCTTTGGCTTGGTGATGGTGTGCTTATAGTCTGCTTATACAGCTGGGAATCCCAGGTCTTACTGAGAACCAATTGGTAGGAGCCAATCTCTCCTTCTCCCAAAGGGCTGCTGTCTTCTTGAGTCACTGCCTAGTCTCAGCAGCCACAGGGTCCCCCAGAGAAGTAGTCAGGGATAGGAACTTCTTTAAGGAGGAGTCTGGATAAGCAATCAATAATTAGTCAGATGTTTATTAAGCACCTACCATGTCAGGCACTGTGCTAAGTAAGCCATGGGGGGACAAAGAAAGGTAAAAGACAGTCCCAGCTCTCATGGAACTAGCTCACAGTTTAATAGAGAAGATAACATGCAAACAACCATGTCCAAATGAGCTATGTATAGGATAATTGGAAATTGTCAACACAGGGAAGGTGCTAGAATTAAGGGAGATCCTGTAGAAGGTGGGATTTTAGCTGGGACTCAAAGGAAGCCAGGTGGTGAATATTAGAAGGGAGAGAATTCCAGAAATGGGGGGCAGCCAGTGGAAATTCCTTGAATCAAGATGAAAGGTCTTGTATGAGAAACAGCAAGTAGGTGAGTATCACTGGTTTTCAGAGGACACAGTGTATGTAGATGTATAAGAAGAATAGAAAGGGGAGGCAGGTTTTTAAGGGCTTTGAATGCCAGAAGATTTTGCATTTGATCAGTATAGGAGCAGCCTATTGTAGGCGGAAGACAGAGCATCAGCAATTCAACCAGTAAAATGTATTCTAGGATGGTTAGGAAATCATCCTTATCCCAGACACAAATGATGAAAATTGCCCAGTACAAACAAAGGGAATATATATATTACATATATTTTACATGTGTTTGTATATATACATGCCTATGTGCACATATGTGGGCAGATGTGTATATATTTTCACATATATATGTGTGTATATATGTATACACATATATTTAGTTAGTTGGTAAGCGTATAGTTTTCAGATATGGGGCAGGACCCATGATGAAAGACTGGACACAATACCAGTTGGTATAGGCAGACAAATTATGTCAGCCTGAGGGTTGCTTGGGCAATAGTCAAGATAATGTTTATGGGTCTTGAGAAATGTCTGTTTAACTTTTACAGCTTTGCTTTTCTGATCCTTCCCTGCCTCTATTCTGTAACTTTGTTTACCTGTTCTTTCTATTAGGCCCATTGCCCTCAGACTGGGTATCTTAGGGGGCACTGCAGCAGGGCTCAACCAAAGCCTCACTACAAGGCATCCCACAATTCTGTTGCTATATAATTCAGT
This sequence comes from Notamacropus eugenii, assembly GCF_028372415.1. Lineage (NCBI taxonomy): Eukaryota > Metazoa > Chordata > Mammalia > Diprotodontia > Macropodidae > Notamacropus > Notamacropus eugenii. The sequence goes on along the minus strand of NC_092872.1, from coordinate 139,006,720 downwards.
GATGTCGGGATTGATAAAGAAATAGAAAAAAATGACAAATGAAGCTACTTTCCTTCTTGAAAGAATCTTCAGAGAGCAGTATCCCTAAATGTCATCAAATTTCAAAGGCCTATAGAAAGGAGGTAGTATCTGTTCTATATGAATTAATTCCAACAAGTATTTTAGGACCTGCTAACCAAAGGTACAGAATGAATGAGGACTGACCTCATTCAAGTTCCTAGAGTCTGCTTTAAAACTTGGATATTCGACAGACAACATCCCCAGATGTACAAAGAATTTCTTTATTGTCATTTAGGAGTTGTACTCAGTAATACAGGATTCCCCTGTAGTAAAGTACTGGCAATACCAGGTGACTAGTACTAGGGATGTATACCTTGGATGTGGAAATTGGAAGAAGGCCAAAGACCCAAGTATTATGGAGTTTATGTGGTATAACCACTAGCAACAGACCCTAGGCAGAGTTAATTAGTAGTTATCTACCTGAAGCAATTTGTGAAGTATTAGGGAGGCTTTCTTCTAAGCCAAAATATCTACCTTACCCAAGTGCCATAATATCTGATATTTCACCATTAGAAATTAATTCCTTAGGGTTGGTCATTGTTCTCTCTTTTCTGTCCTCTTTTAGAATGTAGATATCTTGAGGTTTTATGTAGTAATGAGGGAGGTAGGACATGAACTTAGTAACACTAAAAAGTTCTAGGGACTTAATCAATTATAGGATGCTTACAGAACCTGACGGAAAAATAGCACATTCCCAGGGCTGAAGGGGATATGGAAAAGGGAAATTGGTAGTTAAAAGTTAATTTAAAAAATTTATTAACAGGTCATTTGGTCCTCACAAAAATCCTGTGAGGTTTGTGGTATAAGTATTAACATCCCCATTTTACAGACAAGGAAACTGAAACTTGGAAAGGGGAAGTGAGACACTCATTCAATAAAAATGTCATCCACTTCGAATTCTGTGTAGGGTTAGACCTGAGAAGAAGGAAGACTTTTGTTTTATCATGGATTTATGGGAACTCATTTATGAATCTGTGACCTCTCATCAGCATCACTGTGCCAAAGGGGCAGATCACAAACCACCTTCTCATCCCATACATTTCTTGTCCATGTTGTTCCATAAATATCCCAATGTGCCTGTGAGTGTCTTAGGAAAGCATTTATTACATGTTTACTATGTGCTAGCCACTCTAGTAAGGACTGACAATAAGGAGAGGCAAAAACAGTCCTAAAATTCGTCTCCAGGCGTTAATCTCTGACTGTCCCGCAGGCCTGGAGTGCTTTCTCTCCCCTCAACTTCCTTTAAGTTCCAACTAAAATCCTACTTTCTAAAGGAAACTCTCCCCATCCCCTCATATTTCCAGTGCCTTCCCTCTGTTAATTATTTCCCGTATATCCTGTATATAGCTTGCCTTGTATATATTGCTTGCATGTTAGATAATAAACTCCTTGAGCACAGGAATTGTCTTTTGCCTCTCTTTGTATCCCCTGGCACTTCGCACAGTGCCTGGCACATTGTAGGTACTTAACACATGTTTATTGATCGATTGCTTTGAATTTGGGTGACAACTTGCATGTAAACAGATACAATACAGGCAAGGTCCATTACCTTTTTTTGTATCCCTAGGCTTGGCACCTAGGAAGTCCTTTAAAAAAATGATTGTTGACTTGTCTTATTGAAAAACAGTAGTATGGGTTGAGGGAGTGCATCGGAAAAACCTGCAGAAGATGGAGTCTGAGCTGAGTCTTAAAGGAATTCAGGGATTCTAAGAAGCCGAGGTGAGGAGAAAAGTATTCCAGACATGTGAGGGGCAACCAGAACAAATCCTCTAAGATAGGTGATGGAATGTCATGTGGGAAAGACTATTACCTTTGGAGTGAGGGAAGTCTTGGGTTTGAATTCTGGCTCTGACACTTGAAAGTTGTGTGACCTTGGGCAAGTCACAACTTCTGAGTGAGTCTCAATTTCACTGAGACCATAAAGCGAATGATACATTGCTCATAGAGTTGTGTTAGGGAAAGCCACTTGTCTACCTGCATGTGCCATGTGAATGAGTTGTTATTTTAGTATTTCATAATACCTATGCAACACTTGGATTGGCTCATAATTTGCTATAGCCCTTTCCCAGGCACGTGTGCCCTCGATACAGTCATAAATATCTATCTTACGCCATGAATCAGTGAAATTCAACTTGGAAAAAGTCACGCATGGAACTCAGCTTAAACAACCCAGGAAGCTGGCCTTTTGAGCTGCCATTAGGAATGGAGCAGGCCATTCTGAAGTAGTTCTCAGAGACAGTAAGTCTCAGAGCAGAGGTATAGACGTCTACAAGACCTTTGGGATGGCCGTGCAGCCAGTTTTTATGAGTTTGCCTCAGTGTAGAAGAGGGTGTTGGGATTGAACTCTTCAGCCACATCCACACTGATCGTGTAGAGCAGATTTTCAAAACAAGAGATGACACTGAGAGTCCCCTCACAAATGTTTCTCTGAGAGGAAAAGAGGCAGAGGAGGAGGCAGCGACCCATGTGTGAACTAGCCGACCTTGGTATTCAGTTACAATATGGACTACTCTGAAGAAAATGTAAATACTGCTGGTGACTTTTCAGACCCATCTGGAGAAATTCTGCTGACTTTACTTTTCTCTGTTTTCTCTAATTATCTTCCTGACTCCTACTCCTTTTTCCCTCAGTGCTTGTTTTTCTTTCAAAGGCAAGTGCTTTTGACATGTATCAGTCACCAAAATGTTCAAAATGATTACCATTACATAATACCCCGTAGAACTCCAGCCTGAGAAATCCAACTTTGATTTTTATTTTCATCCAGATTGCACAATGAGGAAGTCCCAAGGGGACTCACTTAAGCCCCTCTTGTTGCCTGAATTAGAGGCCTTGAGATGGCTATGGGCTTCATTGTGAATGAGGGATGTATGCTTTCTGACAGGTTCAGCAGAGTTTAATTTTAGGCTAGTTCTTTATAGGTGTTTTATCTGGAGGGAACATGGTATGTTGTTGTTTAGTTGTCCAGTCATGTCCAATTCTTGGTGACCCCATGGACCATAGCATGCCAATGTTGTCCATGAGGATTTCTTGGCAAAGATATTGGAGTGGTTTGCCATTTTCTTCTTTGGTGAATTAAGGCAAAAAGAGGTTAAGTGACTTTCCAGGGTTACATAGCTTCCCAGAAAAAATCCCCTTAATAAAAGGATTCTTCCATAAGATTTGGACTCAAATTGCCATACTCAAGGACCTAGAAGGTCACTTGTGGCCTTGAGGCCACAGGTTCTCCATCTCTGATATAGTGCTTCCTTCACCAAGTAATCTTTCACATGACAGCCAAAATAACCTTTCTAAGGCATAGGTCTGACCATGATTTCTTCAATTCAAAAGTCTTCAGGGGATCCTTATTGACTAAATATAAATTCTTTAGGCTGATGATTAAGGCCCTCTACCAAATGAGGTAATGAGAAAAGTATTCCAGATTTGGGGAGGGGCTGCCAATTCAAAGCACTGAAATGGGTGATGGAGTGTTATGTGTGAAAGAACATTCCAGTTGGAGTCAAAAAAACCTTGATTCTGAATTCTGGCTCTGATACTTAAAAGTTCTGTGATTTTGGGCAAGTCACTTAACATTTAAATGAATCAGGGTTTCCTAACCTGGAATCTGTGAGCTTAGAAAAAAATGGCTAACCGTCTTTCATGATCATTGGTTTCTTTTGTAATCTTACATATTTTATTTTATATACTGAAAAACATCTGGAAAGAGGTCCATAGGCTTCAGCAGATTGCCAGAGGAGTCCATAGAACAAAAGGGTTAAGAACCCTTGCCTTTGACAATCAGCTTCAGACCACTTTTACATTACCTTCTTTGCCCGCACCACTAGACTCCTGCAGTTCCTTGAACTCTCCATATCGTGCCTTTGGCTTCTATGTGTTCATTTGGTATTCCTTATGCCTGCAATGCACTTCATCCCCATTTCTGATGGTCAATTCCTTGTTGGATCTGATGCTGCTTCCTCAAGATACCTCAGCTGCCAGTGTTATTTCTACCTTCAGATTTTCTTAGAATATTCTGGGTCTCAACCTTTGCTCCAATGACACTCTTTCTTATATCATATTTATCTATGTGCATGTTGCATGTCCCTAGTAGATGAAACAACTTGAGAGTAAGGACCCTTTTGAAAAATCATTTTTTCCCAATTACATGGAAAATTTTTTAAACATTTATTTTTAAATATTTTAAGTTCCAAGTTCTGATCCTCCCTCCTTCCCCTCCCCCATTGAGAAGGGAAGCAATTTGCTATAGGCAATGAATATGTTTTGATGCAAAACGTATTTCCATATTGGTCAGGTAAAAGAAAACACATACCAAAAATAAAAATAAAAAACCACAGAAAAATAAAGTTTAAAAAAGTTTACTTTGATCTGCTTTTAGACTCCATCAGTTCTTTCTTTGGAGGTAGATAGAATTTTTCATCATGAATCCTTTGGAATTGTCTTATATGTAGTTGAGAATAGCTAAGAATGACTCTGCTTAAAAAAAATTCGCAGCCTGAACACATTGTCTTGTACATTGAATATGGTTAGTGTGTTTGTTGAGTGTTGTTGAATGATGACACAGGTGGGATATGGCATCATCTTAGCATGGTGTAGTGTAAAAGTTTCAGGACTTGGGGTCAGATAGACCTTGGATTGAATCTTATATCTGAGGCTTGTGATCACAGTTAGTAAGTTAGTAAGCTCTTAACCTTTCTGAGTTTCAGTTTTCTCATCGATAAAATGGTGAAAATGGTCACTTGTAGTTGTTAGTCAATAATAAATATAAAATGCTTTGTACATTTTAAAACAATCTTCAAATGCCAGTCCTTACTCTCTCCCGTGTTTCTGGTACCATGTAACAGCAGCTCCAGTGAGATTAGAGAGAAGTCAGTCTGTGATTCTTTGGCCTTGGTAGCCCTTGGGGAAGGCCAGGAGTACGTTGTCCTGTGTTCTTGGATACCGTGGTAATTAGGGTTATAAAATGCTCAGAGAGATAAGACTTTCACCTGAACTTGTTCTTATTCTATAGGAAATTTTCCCACAGGAAAATTGATATCCATTTTTTCAAAGAAGAAAATTAGAACGTGTGGTTTAGGAAAGACATTCCTTTTGAAATGCTTTGTTAAAGATACACTTTTACAGGCTTCTTGGTATATGCTTGTAATCCCTGCTGCTTGGGGAGTTTGAGGCTGATGGATTCCATGACTTTGGGACTTCTGAACTACAGGAGGGTTGAAGCTGATTGGGTGTCTGTACTGTCTGATACCAATGTGGTAAGTGTCCTGGAGCAGAGGGCCAGAAGGCTACTAAAGGAGTTCATTTCAGGTCAAGAAAATGGAAGAGGTCTAAAACTTCTGTGCAGATCATAATGGGGTCAAGCTCATGAATGACCACTGTACTTCTAGCCTGAGTGAGTTGGGGGCAGGTAGGTAACACAATGGATATAGTACCAGGCTTGGAGTCAGGAAGATCTGAGTTCAAATCCAGCCTCAGACACTTACTAGCTGTATGATCTTGGGCAAGTCACCTAGCCCCTATTTGCCTCATTTTCTCATCTGTAAAAAGGGGACACTCTAGAGAAGGAAATGGAAAACCATTCTAATATCTTTGCCAGGAAAATCCCATGGACATTGGGAGCACTTAGAGTTGGACACAATAGAATGATTAACAGCAATAACCGACAGTTACTAGTGATGTGACTATTGGCAAGTCACTTGGTCTTGGTGACCTTTCAAAGGCTTGTTACTTGTTCATTATGGTTGCAAAACATTTCCCCTGCTGGCCATCTGTGGCCACGTTCTCCTCATTTATTCTAAGTTCCTTCTATGAGAATCTTACCTTGGTTTGACATCAAAATAGGAATTTTGTCTGTGGTAAAATATACATTACCTGGAAGTGGTAGACAGTGCTCTGACTCTTTCTGGTGAGGATGAATTAGATGCTAAATTATCTAGTTTCCCATTGTGAAGACCGTCTAGAAAAGATGAGATGAGGACAGACTGATTTCCTTAGGGTCTGGGGGAGTTGGTAAGGAGTAGGTGTGGCAGCTGAAAGATAGCATGGGATAGACAATAGGTGGGTATAGGAGAGTGTGTCAAGGTAAAACTGATCTGAGAAGTGTCCTGCATACCTGGAGGCTGAGAGGAGTAGGAATCTATGTCATGCTCTTGAGAGGACCAGCTAATGGAGTCTTTTAGGGTAGAGGATAAGAGGTAGAGAGGAAAAGAGGGTGGGGGAAGGACCCTTGAGAGGGTGAAGGTACTGCCCATAAAAAGATTGTAGGTCAGTCTTTTTGAAGTCCAGACCTTGCCAAAGAATTAGAGTATCTAAGTGGGAGATGGGGACCCAATAAGTTGTATTTGTCTATCAGAGAGGAGTTAGGCTTTGGCATTTGGAAAGATCCTAGGAATGTGCTAGGTGAACCAGAGTTGTTGGGAGTCAGGGGAGTAAATTCTCTCCAAAGTGACCTGGATTAGATGCAATTTCTAATTGTCATTTTTTCCCCAATCATTTCCATTTCTTCCTGACCCCACTGGGGTATTTTCTTAGCAAAGATACTGGAGTGGTTTGCCATATCTTTGTCTAGTTCATTTTATAGATGAGGAAACTGAGGCAAATAGGGTTAAGTGACTTGCCCAGGGTCACATAACTAGTAAATGTCTTAGGCTAGATTTGAACTCAGGGAAGATGAGTCTTCCTGATTCCAGTCCTGACAACTCTATCCACTGCATCACCACCTGCCATTTCTAATTAGGAATGCACTAAATAGTGCATTGAATTGGTTTCCCTTTTTGGATGATACCTCTTGAAATAAGCTTTTATAGCTTTAGTATTGTTCCAGGGAATGGGGATCTGGAAATTCAAGAATCCTGCAGAAGTTTTCCCCCAGATAGTATAATTATATATAGACTATGTATATGTGTATATATATACATATATATAAAATTCTGTCTGTAGATAGGTAGGCAGATAGATAGATTAAAGACACTGTGTTGCACTGTATATTTGAGCTGTGGAACACGGTGAATGCTCTCAGGCTCTCCTGAGGGACCAGTGCACTGTTGTACTATGGCTCAGGTGCACCTGTTGAAGCTGTAAATTCAGCCCATATGGGTGTTCTTCAGGTGATAGAGTCTGTATGTCCCTATTTTCTATAGTAGTCACCTGTGTAGGGAAGGTGGACTTGGTCACAATGCAGCCACGGGGGAGATGATACTAACAGCCAACATTTCTCTAATGCTTTCAAGTTCAGAAAACGCTTTATATATCCCTGTGCTGTGAGGAAGATGCTATTTTCTACCACAAGTATTGTCTCCATTTTGTGGAGGAGGAAACTGAGGCTCAGATAGCTGAAAGAACTTGCCCGTAGTCATGCTGCTTAGCCCAAGAGTCTTCTGGCTCCAACTCTAGGGCCTTTGTGACATTTGTGCCTGGCCTGGAGTCGCTCACCTCATGGTTAAAAATGTTAAGAAAACTTTTTTTGATAGTTCTTTTTCCTAAGGGATTTGGAGGGGATATAAATCTGAATGACTTTATGTTGCCTTTCTGGATGACAGAGGTAGTTTATAATAATAAATGGAAGATGCACTTCAAGAGGAGGCTGATTAGGATGATGAGACAATGAGAAATTATCACATGCAAAGATTAGTTGAAGAAATGGAAGTTGTTTAGCATCCTTATCTGTAAAATGGGGACAATATTTGCCCTGCTTTCTTCATAGACTAATTGTGGAGAAAGTATATTGAAAGCATGCAATTGCTAAACAACTGTGAGTCCTTGTTTATGAGTTATGATTCTGGAGAAGATTTTGGGGGAGGATGACAGCCTGTAATCGTGTAATTGAAAGGCTCTCATTTGGGAGAGAGATGAGATTTGTTCTGCTACTCCCCAGAAGGCAGAACTAGAAGCACTGGGGCCAAAGTTGCGGCAAGGGAGGTTTCAGCTTCTACTTTCCTCCTGGTTACTATGTTGTCTTTGAATTTTGTGGTACTGCTTCATATATTTCCCATCGAAACCCAAAGCTCCAATTTGCATCTCTAAGATTGGGTGATTTTTTCATACACACACACACACACACACACACACACACACACACACTTTTTTATAGTATGCATACATATACATATACATACACATATACATATATATACGTATACATATACATATACATACACATATACATATATATACGTATATGTGTATATATACGTATATATATATGTAGTCTCTGCTGCACTTGAATTAAAATGCAGTCATAACCCCTAATCTATTACTCCTTGTTCTATTTATCTGGCCAGTCTTCAGTCTCCTGTGCTGAAGTCCTAGTGTCCTGGGCCCTCTTTTGTTTGCACCCACTGTCTAGGTGATACCATCAGTTCCCATGGGTTCAGTTATCTCCATACAGATGACTCCCAGATCCAGGGGCCTGTTTTCTCTCTTGGCTAGTCCTGTGTCAACAATTATCTGTTGAACATTTTGAACTGGATGTATTGCAGGAAGCTTAATTCAGCATATCCAAAATGGATCTTATCATCTCCTCCCTCAAACCTCTCCTGTCTTCTGAACTTTCCTATTTCTGTCATAGATACCGTGGTCCTCCCAGTCAAATTGGTTTGATTCCCCCTCAACTCTTTGCTCTCCATCCATTGTCCATATCCAATCAGTTTTTGACAATTCTACCTCCACAAAATCTGTCGAATCTATTCTCATTTCTTGCTGTTATCCCATTCTCGCCAATATGACAACTACCTTAGTTCAGTCACTTGTTATTTCTCAGCTTGACTAGTGCTGTGGCCTCCTAATATGTCTCTTTTCCTCAAGTCTCTCCCCATCTCTTTCCATCCTCTACACAGCTGCCAAAATAATGCTTACAGTTCAGGTTTGACTATGTCACTGATACAGAGTAGGCACATAATGTTTGATGAGTGGTCAAGAAAAAGCTTCCTATACATTCAAACTGTCTGAAAGTAGAATGAGATGCTCCAAGAGGTTGTAGGTTTCTCATCACTGGAGGTCTTATAGAGATTTCTGTTGAGAAATTGGTTGGATTACATAACACCTGCAGTTCTTTCCAACTCCCTTATGTGTAGACTTTAAATCTCTTTCAACTTTAAAGTTCATCTATTATCTTAGGTCACTAGGATCTGTAGTCTCAAACATTTCTACCATTAATGCCTGCTCTGTATATGTATGTGTCTCTTCCTTAGGCCAACGTCTGCAGATTACGATTAACGGTGCCCCCTGACTGCCCAGTCCCGGAGCAAAGTGAAAGGAAAGAGGAAAGAAAGGAGCAAGTAAGTAGTTTTGACACCTGAACTCTATCAAGTAAATGGTATTTGGACCTACTTTAAATAAACAACAAACACTAAAACCCTTATGCCTCTTAGTGCTGCTGGTGGAGGCCTGCTTTTTCCTTGAAAGGCTATTCAAGTTGAATGACAGGAGCTCAGTTAGTAAAAAGCACCATCATCCCTCCCTGATCTCATTTCATGTCTCCCCAGAAAACATCCCTTTCCTCCCTGTCCATGACTACCTTCCTTTCCTCTCTCCACCCCCTTCTCTTGTTTCTTCATAAACACTGTTGAGCTGTTATCTCTGAAACCTCCAGGGATACAGACTTTCTAGCAGGAGGCATTATGAGGAAAGGCCCCTTTCCAGCTCATGGGAATCAAAATGCAGCATTGTTTGTAGGTATTACAATGTTGCCAAGCCTTTTTTGCCACAGACTTTAATTTAGCCCACCTCAAATCTCCCTCTGTTGGAAGGAATTTTCTTTGACGTCACAATAGTGCAGATATCTGGGGTTCTGTTTAAGGTAAATGAAAAGGTGTGTGATAAGGTGTAGGCTTAGAGAAGCAAAAGAAGAGAGCAGGGGAATAGACTTCTAAAAAGCAGGTTGGGCAAAGTCCCATGATGCCATGCCCCCAGGCAATATTCAAGGACACAGTTGTTCCCTCTGTACTCTAGAAAAGTACAGAAAGTAGATATTATTCCCAGGCTACCAGACAACTACAATGTTGACCTCTAGATTAGCCAGGCTTTAGAAGATAGGGAGCTAAGAATGTTCTCTCACTATTCCATAATGACTTAGGGATACATGGTGTATGAGAGAGAACTTGACCAGGAGTCACAGGACCTGATGTCCTACCTTTGCCATTTAACTAGCTGGGTAAGCCTGGGTATGACTTTGGATAAGTCACTTAACCATTTTGAGCCTCACTGTCCTCACATATTCACCTAAAAAATAGGGATGGTACTCGCATTGTCTGCTGCCAGGGGTTATCATGAGGGTCAAAGGAAATATTATAAATGAAGAATCCTATGACTATAAAATATTATCTAATAGTAGGTGACATTTACATAGTGCAGGAAGGTCTATAGTACATTTTCCTCATTACCCTTGGGGGTTATGGGTGAGGTAAGTACTATTTAAACCCATTTGACAGATGGGAAAACCAAGGCATAAAAGGTTAAGTGATTTTCCAGGGGTCCCTATGGCTAGTAAGTATCAGAACTTAGATCCTCTGTATTTGAACTCAAGTGGCTTAACCCTGAAAACAGTGATCTTTCCATCATATCTTGCTGCCTCTCTATTAATTTATTATCATCATTGTTACAAAATAGTTAGCCATTATGCTAGTTTTTCTGTCTTTCTGGATGACATGACATACCAAAAAAAGACAGTGATATTATAGATTCAATATCCGTGAAAAACAAACAATAAACAAAATAAGAAAAGAATCTTTCATAAAATTGTTAATATATCGGACTGTATATTGTAACCAAGAAGAACCAAAAAAAATGAGTTTGCTTCTTGTCTCCTTCTGATTTCTGTTGGGGGTGGAAGCTCAATTCCATGTGGACAGTCTCGGGTGGGTAAAGGTGGGAACTTCTAAATCTTAGAGTTCTCATGAGGCCCCCCAGAAAACAGCAGGGAAACGAGGAGTGAGACCGAGTTATCTCGTGTATTTCCGCCTCTTCCCGTCAGAAACGTGATGGGAGGAGCATCCCTGCCCTCGAGACTGACCCGGATCTGGGCACACCTATTGTTATCTAACAGGCATGGTATTCAGGTGTAAACTATGCGGCCAGAGAGCTTAATTAGGGTCAGGAAAGCCTGAAGGAGCTCTTAGCTCTGGAGGGGCCCTTACAGGACAGAAGGCGCCTCTTCCCTTTTCCTCTCTTCACTCTCCCTTCCCCCTCTCTCCCCACTTCCACTTCTGCTTTCATTCCCTCACTGTAAGATCTTTGCCTCCTTGGGAGATTTCTCTCTCCCTCCTAAGGAAGAGTTCTCCCTGCACATGTAACCGAGACCCTGAATAAAGCCTAACCCTTGTTCGACTCCGGAAAGTCTCTTCTCTCATACGTTTATCTGGTTTGGCCAGCCGAAGACCTGCGAGGTAAGGTAAGACTCGGGTAGCCCTCAGGCCTCTAGGCCTGGCAGATTTCATCTGAAATTCCATTAATGTTGATTACATGAGTAGTTGTAGTTCTAGTAAATGTAGTTGTAGTAAATGTGTATACTTTTCTTATTCTGTGATCTCCCTTCACATATCTTTCCATGATTCCTTGTATTTGTCATTTTATTACACTGAAATACCTTTAATATTAAGGGTGGCATAGAGGGTAGAAAACTGGCACTGGAGCCAGAAGGCCTGGGTTCAAGTCTCACTTCTGATACACACTGGCCATGTGACCCTAGCCAAATTATTCACCCTCTCAGTACTCTAAGTAGTGCTATAAGATTGTAAGTTTCAGAAGGTGCCAACCTGTAGCTATATAGAATGTTACGCTCTTTAACAATGATAAGGTCCTCATCTTTAAGTACCTTAATTTGTTTAGCTATTTATTGGGCAAATAGTTTCTTTCTTCCTTTCTTCCTTTCTTTCTTTTATCAATAGAACAGCTTTGAATGTACTTTTTACAAAAGATCTTCCTAACTTCCCTTTTGTTTCATGTGATCAGTTTTATGACTTATTGAAGACTGCCATATTGCTTTGCAAAGGTCTACACTTGCACCAACACAGGGAATCATCACAGTGGTTATGCAGAGTCCTAGTTACGCTCTCCTAGAAGTCAATCATGCATGTGTCTGTTTTAATAGGTGCTATTTCTACATTGCAGTAACCACCTAGGGAAAATTCTCAGTTCCCTGAATTTGTAGGTACATAATTTTCCTGAAGTATTCCTAGAGACAAGAGACCCTTGGTGGTCTTCTCACAAATGCTACTGCAGTATAAAAGGTCACCATTGCCTTGACTAGCATCAGAGCTGAGCCCAAGAGAGAGCCACCCTGGCCTTAGTATAACTTTGGAGCCTCCTGACTGAGCAAGGAAGGACTGAGAAGATTTCCAGGACCAAACATGAATCTAGGATGAGGGCAATAGGACAGCAAATGAGAAGGTTCTCATTTCCCAGGGTTTTGCACTGATAACATACAGGACCATGTAAATGGGTGGGAGTGGCAGACACAGGTGTATTAGAGCTCCTCTTTGAGACCGAATGCAAAACAACCTAGTCTGGCACTAAAATCTCATTGGCAATAGCAACTGAGGCTGACCAAACAATTTCCTCCAATTACTTATAGACATCCAGATAAATTGGGCTCTTTTGTGGGATCATTAGCTTTCTAGTCAAGAGAGGAACTTGTCTCCCTAGTCTAGAATGGACGGGTTCCAAAGGAGCCACACTTACTCACATGAACAGAGTAGAGGGGAAAATATCAACCCAGTAGCAAAGGATGTTCCTAATCTGCTCAGTCCTGAAAGTCTTCTTCTAAAGGAAACTACCACTAATAGCTTCCATTATTAGTGAGGAGACATATAGCTCGTCAGATCACCAGTTGTAAGCCTTTATTGCTTTTCAACTTTGTAGACTATGAGCTCTGGTGATTCAGTTTTCTGTTGTGTGCATCCTGGTGATTTTCCCTTCTCCACCCTCCCCTTCTCTTTCCCCATACACACTATCTGTGTACACAATCCCATCTTGTTTTAACGTCTCCCTTTCTCTTGTTCCCTCCTTTCCTGCCTATATGGCATCTGTTTTGAAGGCAAGGTAAGCAAGGTAGCAATTTATTATCCATAGTGAGTAACTTACAACATAGCAACGACAGTGAGCTGCTCATAAACAAAAGTAATTGTAGCTTACTCAGCCCAGAACAAGTATCTCTTCAGCAAGGTTCCTGATGGATAAGGCACTGGACTGGAAGTCATATTCTGTGATCTTGGCCAGATTTCCTAAGCTCTGCCAGGTTATTTGGTACCTTACTTGGTATCTAAGGTGCTCAGTCAGTATTTAATGAGCATTATTTTAGCTTGCTTACAGAGTATTTTCTAAATTGTCCCCAGTCATACAAATGACCCATTAATTGGCTGTTTTTTTTAATGCCATGTCTTGTTTGTGGATCCAATTTTGAAAATACGTGTGTGTGTGTGTGTGTATGTGTATGTGTGTTTGTGTATTGGGGATGCTAATTGTATTCAGTCACTGGAAACTCAAAAAGTGAGAGAGCATGGAAGGGGCGATACTTTCATTCAATAGTAAAAACTTAGAAGGAAGAAAGTCATAACCAATGGCATTTTGTATTTCTCTTTGCTTTAACAATAATGGATGAATGAGAGCTTTCTGCTGTCCTCACTCTGACACTGATGTTTATTTAACATCATAGACTGCTACCAAGTAAACAATGGTGTCTCTCATAATCTAGTTTCCATATTGTAGTTGACTGGGCTGATCCAATAGAATGAACTGACAAAATAAAATAAATGCAAGGGAGGAGATGCAATAACTCTATTATATATATAGATATATACATATATTTACACACACATACACACATATATACATACATCAATTTATATGTGTATGTGTATATATGCAGCTGTGAATGAGTGAATGAATTAAAAAAAATTAAGTGCTTGTCACATGCAAAGCACTGTGAAGTTGCTTAGTACAGTGTCTTGCACATAGAAGGTCCTTAATAAATTTTATTCACTGACTAGACTTGAAGGAAAACAGAGTTCATTTTGGGGGAATGCTTATCCCTTGTCTCACAGGGATTGACGGTGCCATGTGCAATGCCTAAAAGACTTTTGACTCTCTGTCCTAATAGAGAGGGCCCACCTTCAAATAGCCCTATGTTCTCATGGACATACTCCTGTTTGAACATAGTAAGTAATTAGTAAATGCTTTTTATTTCATTCATTCATTCGTTTGTTCATTCATGTCTCCGGCTCCTAAAATGCTTCCCAAGAACTGCTTGTTGGATTGCTTCAGAGAAGGGAAGATTAATATAAATAACTACTTTTACCCTGAGAAGGGTAAAAGGGTCCATCTGCTTCATGAAGGAGAACATATCATAATCACTTTACACGGAAGTTAAAAGAAATCGAGATAAGGTCACATGGGTCCAGGTTCATTTGAGAGTCTTCCACCATCCTGGGAAAATGCGGTTTGAACATTTAAATTTTGTCATTCAAATCAGCTATGAGTTTTAAGTTCTTTACTTAGTGCTGTGTGTTTTGTTTTGTTTTTAATATAGAGATAACAGTTATTAAATCTTAATTTGGGTCTTATTTTCCTTTTTCTCTTTCCCCAGATTTTTCAGGCCTAGCTATTAGTATTGTTCATACAACATGTTACTACTTCTTTCTGAAGGTTTTCAAAGAAACTTCTTTTTTAAGAGAGAGAAGAGAGAGAGAAAAAGAGAGAGAGGGAGGGAGAGAGAGAGGGAGGGAGGGAAGGAGGAAGAGAGAGAGAGAAAGAGAGAGAGAGAGAGGGAAAGAGAGAGAGAGAGAGAGAGAGAGAGAGAGAGAGAGAGAGAGAGAGAATGTTTTGCAGGGGAAGGAGTCCTCTTCATTTTTATATAATTAGGCCACTTAAAGTCAGTTTGTGCTTTGCTACAGCTATTTTTTTCTGGCCTTTATAAGACATTAGCTTCACTAATCAGGCACATATTGACAGACTTGGCCATATTCATCTCATGAGATACCCAGAAGTTATGTGGATTTCAGCCAGGCCAAAAGTCAGAGTGCAAGATTTAGAGTTGGAAACTCTAACATAAAGACCATCTAGTTCTAATCCTTTATCTTACAGATGAGGAAACTGAGGCCTGGAAAGGTTAAACAGCTTCCCAGATCACACAAATAATTAGCAAAACTTAGATTTTAGAGGCAGCATGATGTAGAGGGAAAGATGTTGCATGTGGAGTCAAAGGACCTTGGTTCAAATTTCAGGCCTTCTAATCTGACTTTGGATAAGTCTCTTAACTTCTTTCAGTCTGATTTTCCTCATTTGTGAAATAAGGGTATTGGATCAGGTGACTTCCAAGGTCCCTAGATAGCTCAGTGGTTAGAGTGCTGGGCCTAGCGTCAGGAAGACTTAAGTTCAAATCTAACCTCAGACATTAGCTGTGTAACCTTGGGCAAGTCACTTAACTTCTGTTTGCCTTGGAGACAGTCAGGTGGCTCAATGGCCAGAACACTGGGCCTGTAGTCAAGAAGACCTGAGTTCAGATCTGAACACACCAGCTGTATGACTCTGGGCAACTTACTTAACCCTGTTGGCTTCAGTTTCCTCATCTATAAAATGACGTGGAGAAAGAAAACCACTCTAGTATCTTTGTCAAGAAAACCCCAGATGGGGGCAGGAAAAGTGGACATGACTAAATGACTGAACAATGTCTCTTCCATCTGTAAGTCTATGAGCACAGAATACTTTAAATCCATACATAGGCTCTTGCCAAAACACCAAGGCTGCCTTGTTTACTTCTCTGAGGCAAGAAAGGTGCCTTTTTAAGCCTAGTCCTTTACTTAACCTGCTTTGGGAGCTATGAAATACCTCTTTTCCTGTGACATTCATCATAGCTACAGGAGACAAAACAGTGTCAAGTGTGAATAATGACTTGAAACTAGTCATTTGGTAACATTGACAACAGGTCAGAGCACATTCTTGAAAACCAGGTGCTTTGTGCACAATGTACTGTAACATTCAGTGCATAGCAATGCTCGAAGTAAGAGGCACTGTCACTGAGGCGGGGGCTCACCCACCATTCTGTCCTTTGTTTCTCTGAAGTGAGTTACTACAGCCGCCCTCTGTCAACTCATGTTTATTACAGCCTTTGAATATTAGTGTTAGAGGAGACCTTAGCAGTCACCTATTTCAACTTAATTTTATAGATGAGATCCAGAGATACCAAGTGATTTCCTTAAGGTCACGCAGTTATAGTGGAAATACTTAGACTAGAACCCAGAATGCCTGATATGTAGTCTAATCTATACTGCTCTGAATTAATTTAGTTCAATCCAATTCAATTTAACAAGCATTAGACTGACTATATATGCCAAGACAGGGACTGTGGATTCAAAGATTAAAAAAATAGAATCACTTCCTACCCACAAGGGACTTACATTCTCCTGGAATGACTAGGAGATAAGGTAATGATACTTTTATCTGAGTTGTTCAAAAGAAAATTGCAACTTTGTGTGCGTACTTTCTCTGTCCATCTAGATTACATTTTCTTCCTAGGTTAGTTTATAGGAACATGATTTCAAGCTGGAAAAAAATTTGGAGGCCATTGAGCTCAGTATCTCTTTTAAAAAAATGTTTAAAACATTTTACAATAATTTTATTGATATGATTTTATATTATTGATATGATACGGATAGGATATGATTGATATGATAATATTGATATAAATTGATATAATTTTACTCCCTTTTCACCTTACTGTGGAGCCATCCTTTATAATAAAGAATGAAAAGAGGAAAAATAAAGCCAGCATTTCAGCAAAACTAACCAATATGCCAAGGAAGTCTGATGTTACATGCCGTTGTCCACACCCATTGGGTCCTGCCTCTGCAAAGGAGCAGAGGGAAGTTCCTTCTCATATCTTTTCTTTAAGGTCATTATAATTCATAGCATTCAATTTTGATTTTTGAATGATTTTCTTCATTTATAATGTTGTTATATATATTGTTTTCCTGATTCTGCTTGCTTTACTTATATTAGTTTATATAAGTCTTCCAATGCTTATCTTTATCCATCATTCATTTTGACAGCACAATAATATTCCATTATATGAATTTGTTTAGATGTTCCACAATTGATGGACTTTTACCTTCTTTCCAATACTTTGCCACTATACAGAATGCTGCCACAAACATTTTGGTGTGTAGAGAGACACTTTCTTTTTTGTCACTGACATCTTTGCAAATATGCCTCCTAGATGAAAGAATATGGAGAATTTAGCCACTGTCTTTGCATAATACCAAATTACTTTCAAGAATCCAAGCCCCTTATTTTTACAGATGAGGAAACTGAGGCACAGAGGTTAAGGTGATAGATTTGCTTATGGTATCTAAGTAGCTGGTAGGTGTCTAAGGCAGGAAATAAACCCAGTTCTTCCTTAATGCAAGTCCAGTGCCCTATCCCCTATAACATAAAGACCCTCAGTTGCTGTAGGGAGAGAATTAAACACCTTCCAGTAAAGGCGGCTAACTTTCTGCTCATGTATTTCTCTGTACTTATCTAGATTAGTTTACAGCTAACAGATGGGAAAACATTTCTGAATCTATAAACAGAACTTTTCAACTTGGTAAAATCTGTCAGATTATGTTTTCTGTTGGCATAGCCATTAAAAACCTGGAGTTGCCTCTGTGACATGAGTAGCATCCAAGTAAGATTTTAGTGGAGAAAGGGGATGATGAGTTAGTGTAGGGATTTCATAAGGGCCTTGTGGATAAAGCAGGCCTAATCAAGGCTTCCTATCTACTTTCCAGTAGCAGATGCTCTCTAAATGGCTAATTTGGTGGTAACTCAGCAGCCATGCCCATGAGAAATAAAAGACAGCCTGTGCATAAAGCTTACATATTCTAATAAAATTTATAAAAGGCTATACATACACATACATATATCTGTATGTATGTATGTATGTATGTGTGTGTATAGTATGTAAGTTTTTAAAAATGTTTTGCCAGCAGAGGCCATACAGGCTAGAAACACTAGGTGCTGAAAGTACCTCTAGGAAGTCTGAAGCTCATCTCAGGTCTGCAGACTTGTGAGAGACAACATTACAAAAATCACTGCCCATATAGGATTCCCCTCACATTTGGAGAAAATTCCATCTCTGATATGTGCT
This sequence comes from Notamacropus eugenii, assembly GCF_028372415.1. Lineage (NCBI taxonomy): Eukaryota > Metazoa > Chordata > Mammalia > Diprotodontia > Macropodidae > Notamacropus > Notamacropus eugenii. The sequence continues at coordinate 138,988,548 of NC_092872.1, read as the reverse complement.
AGTGATATTTTACCAGGTTGTCTCTTTTGCTAGGAAATATAGGGCAATGATTGGTGGGGAGGCAAGATGCTACTTCTACTTCTGGATCTTCATATTGAGATATTTGAGCATATATAATAGGTTCATAGGTTCAATAGAGCCCCAAGGCTGGAAAAGGGATCTTAGAAATCATCTGCTTCAACCCTCTAATTTTTTTTTTTTTTTACAGATGAGGAAACTAAGGCCCAGAGGTTCAGATATATTAAATGACTTGCCCACACAGTTAGTAAGTAGAAGAACTGGTATTTGAACTCATATCTTCTGTCTCTAAATTCATTTTTTTTGTACTATTCCATGCTGCTGCTTAAGGGGTAAGGGAGAGAAATAAAGGAGAAAGGGAGAGAGATTATGATTCATGCCATAACTGACTTTGCAAATATATTGTTCACAGCATAGAGGTAGGAGTCTGGTCTCATACTTAGAGGCTCCAAAATATTTCCCAGATCCTGTTACTTCATGCAGATGGCCTCTATATGTCTGTCTATCTAGCTATAGCTTATTAGAAATTTGGCCAAGTAGCCTCCTAGCTCAAGAAATGCCAGTATGGAACATTATAAGATAAAGGTTTTAATATGAAGGTTGTTCTTGGGCAGGACTTCTGACTAAACTTTCTAGACTCTAAACATGCTATCTGTATAGGTGTAGCAAACAAGTTAACATTCAGTCCAAGCTGGTTTAGTACTTCACATATTAAAGGTGTTTTACATCCGTGAGATGGATCAGAAGTCAAGTATAGGCTTGCTAGAATGGGCACTGGGGTTTAACTTGGACCTCATGAATTCATACCTCTTTAATGAAGGCAGAGACTGCTCTATAAAATGTGAAATTAGTAATTTAGAGTTCAATTTTGGGTAGCTTTTCTATAGCCTCTTAACTCCTTTTGTAAAATATTTTAAAGTTCTTTTTAAAGGCATGTGGTACTAAACACTTCTTAAAGGGAAAATGTGTAAGGCAGGAAATTGAAAATTATGGGCCTATTGGTAGGACTTAAAATTTGAATAGATGGTGTGGGATAACTTTAATTGGTAACTTCTTTAGAGAGTTTTACTATACCAAGCTGGTATTGATTTGAGCACAGTTTGTTCAGGGCTAATGGAATTCATTTATGCCATCCTGGATCCTTCTCCGTCTTTGCTGTTGAAAACCATGTATTTTCGTCACATATATTTATTATAACTCACATTTTCAGAGTATTTATCTCAGTATCATTAGATACTTCATGGATATGATGAAATGCAAACATAAAGAGGGCTCTTTGCTACTATGTAGGAGAAGAGTCATTGTGGTGTGGCTGAAAAAACGTTGGGTGGGACATAATAATGATGATCAAAATTTTAGATTTGTAAAATGCTTTACAAATATTATCTCTTAATCCTCACAACAATCTTGATAGTTAGGTGCTAGTATTACTCTCCTTTCACAGATGAGGAAACTGGGGCAGAGGTTAAATGACTTGCCAGGGTCATGCGGATGGTGTCTGAGGCTGGATTTGAACTGAGATTTTACTTGATTCCAGGTTCAGGATTCTACCCACTCTGCCATCCAGCTGTTAGAAAGCTAGGGATGGAATTTAAGCTCTATTGCTTGGTAGCTATGTGACTGTGGAATAATTATTCTGCGCCTCAGTTGTCTTATCAGTAAAATGAGGATAATAACACTTACATGATCTAACTCACAGGTTGTAAATGTGATTCATTATTATTCTGCAACATATAAAAATATTTTGTGTTGGTCTTCATCCTCCAGGTATTCCTTGATTGTGGTAAATGTTCACCATCTGCACCTTAGTCCTAAGGGCCTTAGAAACAGACAATTCAGCATGTATTTATTAAGGCACTGTACTGTGTACCAGAGATAGACAAAAACCTATTGTTCCCATAAGGATTTTTCATTCTACTGGGAGACTATAATATATGTGTAAATAAGGAAATGTGAACTTTTGGAGATATAACTTCAATGGCATCTCTTTCTTAGTTCAGGCTCAATGTTGGGACAAAATAAGTCACTTAGAAGTCATTGAACAATTAATAAAAGGAGATTTAATTTGCTGTAACTGAGCAAGGATAGACAGTAAGGATACAGTGGTGCTTAACTTCTCTGGTACTATCTTCCCTTCCCCCACCCTCAATTTCCATATAAAAATAAGTCTGGTTAGCAGGGCCAGGTACAGCAACTCAAATAAAATTCAGGATCCACCAAGTCCCAATGGCCTTGTTTCTAAGTGACTGGGACTTTTTATGCCCTTAGATGACTGGAAAGCTGATTCAGAGAAGCCAGGGCCATGAGGTCCCAGGGGGGTAGCTTTATCTTGGGCTTACTCCATGATTTCTGGGGAAGGAAGATCAGGATGGGAAATCAGGGCCAATTAAGTCTCAGAGGCAACTTCCATGTTGTAGGAGGAAGGAATGAAACTGTCAGGGAAATTTGGGGCTTGTTATACAAGGTCATTGGAAGAGTAGGAGAGAGCTTAATAGTTGAGGAGATCAGGGAAGACTTCTAAAGAGGTAGCTGAGCCTGAGCCCTGAAAGATTTGGAAAGGCTGACCTGAGGGGAGGGATCACATTCCACTTTATAGAAATTCAGAGAGGCAGTTCTACTAAATCACCTTTGGCCAAGCGATCAGCCGATTAACCCTGATCTTTACTATTCTATACCTGTAGAATTTGTCTTTCCTTATTACAGACCTGCAAACTGCACCTCCCTCTCTAAGTCCCTTCCTGTGATACTATCCTCTCTGTCCATCCTGAAATCACTATGAGTTTGGGCAAATCGCTTAATTTCTCTGGTCTGAGTATTCCTCATCTGAAATATGAGAATTTGGTTGAGTGGGTCTCTAAGGCCCCTTCCTTCTCTAATGGTCTATAATTTGTCAGTCTAGAGTAAGGAATCTTTTTTCTAATTTAATTTAATTTTTTCAATTATAAAATATGTTTTTCTCCCTTCTCACCTTTTCCCACCACTGGAAAAAAAGTAAAGTCCCCATAATAAGTAAGCATAGTCAAGCAAATATTGCCCATATCACTAAAAAAATAGGCTTTGTCAAAAACTGTATATGTCATACCTTCTGTCTAGAGGTGGGGAATATTCTTCATCACTGGTCTCTGGAATCATAGAACAGTGAGTGGTTCTTGACCTTTTCTGTGTCCCCTTTGGAAGTCTGGTGGAACCTATGTACCTCTTCTGAGAATAATGTTTTTAAATTCATAAAATAAAACATGAGACTGTAAAGGAAATCAGTTATATTGAAATAATTATAAACTTCTTTTTTTAAGTTTATGGACCCCAGGTTAAGAACGTTTGAGCCAGGGGTATGTCTGGTTTGTTTTTACATTTTAATTTCATACATTTGGGGGTAGTCTTATTGAAGCAAAAATAAATTAATTCCTAGTTGCTACAGACAAGCTTCTCTGTGCTGATCTTACTGTAAATGTATGCGAATCAGCAGATCACAAAATGCCTTGGATTTATAGAAATTAAGTTGGTCAGAGGGTTATGTCATCAAACTTGTTTTTCAGGAACTAGGTGGGGTATGTGACTGAAAGAACTGCTTTTCATTTCCTGGAATGTGAAATTTCATTGGGAGTTCCATTTTAGTTTTTTCCTCTTCCTAATTATGTGTTGTCATTTGGGAATGTCCATTTCTTAATCACTACATTCCACACACACTCAAGTTTAGTGTCTATAGGGTGGAAAATAGACTAGTTTTCCCTATAGGTCAAAGGATGTGAACAATTTGCATTTCTTATTTTGAAAACTGTCCACAACCAGATTTAAAAATGCACCAAATCACTAATAAGAGAAAGGCAAATTAAAGCAGGTTTTACCTTACACCTATGAAAAGTGCAAAGATGTGAAAATTCAGTCCAATTTAAGAAACATTTAGCAACAAGCATAAAAGCTGGGACAAGTTAATGGTGGAGGGCCTATGGGAGACAAACATGCTATGGCTGTCTTGGAGTAACTGATTTTTTCTTCAGTTATTCTGGATAGGAATGTGGAATTATGCAAGAAAAATCACTAAACCTTTGGATTTAGTGATCTCACCAGGCATATGTCCCAAGGAGGTAAAAAACAGAAAGACCCTATACGTACCAAAACACTTATAGAAGTACTTTGTGTGGTTGTACAAAACTGGAAACAAAGTTGGTCCTGTTTGATTCAGGAATAGTTAATTTGTGGGATGTGGGTATAATGGAATACTTTTGTGTGATAAATGGGGAAATTCAGACAAACCTGAGAAAGCTTACATGAATCAATCAATGCACAGTGAAGAAAACGCAACCACAAAACAATAAAAAAAGCTACAAAGATGTAAATGAATACTAAAATGGGAGAAGGTAAGAAACATATGTTAAGCACCTACTGTGTACCAGGCGCTGTGCTAAGACCTCTCCAAATACTGGAATTTTGAATGAAAATAATGAAAGTTGATTTTTCCATATTAAAATTAAAAAAGGAATTATTGATTTTCTCTTGTCCTATGAAAATATATAAGGACAAGAATATGAGGCACAGGTGTCCATAGTGGTGTTTGGAGGCATATCCCAGGTATCTGTCCATGGTCAGAGGCAGGTGAATTCGGATTGATTGCAATGATTTGTGTTGGCATTGAAAAACAGATGCATAAACTCACTATCCTACTCTTGGGAGAAAGGTGGGGGGACTGTAAAGGCAGAATCCTATATGCTGTCATATGTGATCACTTGGTGGGTCAGGTTTTGTTTAATTGTATTCATTGTTACTGGGGAGAATTCCATTGGGGAATTCAGATGAATAGCCCCATTTTGGGGGTATATCCTGAAATAATTTTGATATAAAAACATAAGATAAAGATAATACATTATAAAAAGAAACTGATAGATTTCTAAGATTAAATAATAGGTGGGTTTCATGAAAGTACAAACTACTTGTGTTAAACCCTCATTCTAGGGACATGCAAGTTTTTTCAAGAGAAGACCACATGATCAGAAATATTGGGAGCCTGTACTTCTATAATAATGACTAATATGAATCTGCTAATATGACACGTGTGGCAGTAGGCTGCTAATTTAAATAAACTAGGCAATCAGGTTTTTTAAAATGGGGGGGCGGAATCTCTGGCAGACTTTATTCTGAAATCATTTGGACTTTGACATTTACTAAGATTTGGAAGACAATTTAAGCCACTTAACTCAAGAGAGACTTGAATAGAAATTCCCTCTGAAATCCCTGACAAGTGACCATTCCACTTTGGTTTGAGGATTTTTGGTAATATGAAACTATCTCCCAAGATAGCCTCTACCAGTCTTTATAGAAAGCTTTTTTCCCCTTACATTGAGCCAAAATATCTTGAAGCAACTTCTTTCCATTGCTACTAGTTTTGTCTTGGGAAGGTCTTTGTCCAGAATATGTCTAATCCCTCTTTTTTTGTGTGTGGCAGTCCTCCAAATAGTCTGTCCCAATAAGCCTTCTCCATATTGAAGACCCTAATTATTCAAATGGTCATCATGTGATGGTCTCTAGTTCCCCTACCAGCCTTGTCACTTTCTCTGGATACCCTCAAATCTGTCCATGTCCTTCCTAAAATGTTAGATAATTCTTCAGGTGGAATCTGATGGGGACCCAGGATAATTAGACTATAATTCCTCTAATTCTGGACATTTTGACTTCATTAATGCTTTTTTTTTGCTGCCATTTTGACTGATAGTGAACTTGCAGTCCACTCAAACTCCTAGATGTTTTTCACATAAATTGTCATCAGTAAACACTTTCCTTATCTTGTATCTGTGATGATGAATTTTAAAAATTCAAGAAATAGAATCACACATTTCTCCATGTTAGATTTTCTCTTATTAAATTCAACCTATCATTCTAGCTGTCTTATTGAAATCTTTTTGTATCCTATTATCCAGTATATTAGATATCTTTCCAATTCTTATGACATTAGAAAATTTAATAAGAATGCTAGTTATATATGCCTTCAATTAATAAATATGTTAAATTTCATAGGACCAAGAACAAATTCCCTGGGACATGTCACCAGAAACCTCTCTTGATATATTTGCCTTCTATTAGTGTTCATGTATATTTCTAATAAGGGAAGGAGAGAGGGGAAGAAATAGAAAAGTTCTTTTTAAAAACCTTAAGATTTTGAAAAATCAATTTAAATTAGTTTAATTAAAATTTGTAATGGGAATAATATGATTTTAAGATATATTAAAATCAAAGTTATAGAATTTAATATAAAATGCCATGTTAGTGAGACCAACATGGGAAAAATACTAAATAGACAATTTTGCTTTTTCTACCAAATCCTATTCTCAGATATTTGATCCCATAAGGGATAAACCACTGATAATATTTTAATGCCATATAGTACATAAGTCATTGGATTTGGAATCAAGAAGACCCGGGTTCCAATCCTGCTTTAAAAACTGACTTTGTCTTTTATTTGCTTATCACCTATATCTCCCAGTGTATTCCTTCCCTTTCTAGAGAGTCTTTTCTTACAAGAAAGATTAAAAAGAGAAACTGGTTCAGCAAAACTAAACAACATATTAAAAAAATCCAATATTGTATGGAGATATTATATGCATAGTTTTATACTTCTGCAAAAATAGGTCCTTCTCAGAACTCTTCTTTGGGGATAGTTACCTAATTAGTTCATGTTTGTCAGTCTTGCCATATTTGAATTGATGGAAAATTCCTTGAAGATAGGGAATGCGGTGACCCTATTAGACCAGTCATATCCCTTCTCTGGACCTCCATCTGGGCATCTGGAAATGGGAGCGGAGTAGGGTGCACAAGATGATATTTCAAATCTCTATCAGCTTGAAACCTGATTTTGTTACTGTCTTGACCTTCTTATAGAACATAGCAGAGTATTGGGCACATTGTGTCTCATATTCAGTGGATCTCTGAGATTGTACAAAGCAAGTTAAACAAATCCAACCCTTTAAGTACTATTTGGGCTTGACACAGGATCTTGAGTAGGTGACATAATTAGGTTTTGGTTTGTCCTTCATTCTCAAAGAAGACCATGACATTAGGAAGGTGATGCTATGGCTCACAATTGAATTAGACTTAAATGAGGCAGGGTTGTGCAAAGACACCAGCCTCACTTTCTCTTCTGGAGCTTTCTGGGTCCAGTGGCCAGTCACAGATCGGGATAACTAGAGATGGCCCAGTCATAATTAGGAGATTTATGGGGATGGTAAGGATTATACTACTGTAGAACAGCGATAAGGGGTCTTGACATTTTCATGCAGAGCAATCAAAGAAAGGACAGTAGAGAGTAGCAGGGTAACAGATTTGGAATCAGGATTTGGAACCTGGATTCAAAATCTACCTCAGATCCTTTGTAGCTGTGTGACCTAGGACAAGTCACATTAACCTCTCTGTGCTTGACTTTTCTAATTTCTAATTTCTAGAACTGATGGCTTCTAAGGGTCTCTCTGACTCTAAATCTGTGATGTTGTATTTGATTCTGTAACCTCACTGAGTGCTACAGGAGAGAGGTTGGTCTGAGTGAGAATGGTATATGCAAGGGCGGCTAGGTGATGCAGTGGATAGAGCACTAGACATGAAGTCAGGAAGACTCATCTTTCTGAGTTCCTATCTGGCCTCAGACACTGAATAACTGTGTGACCCCTAGGCAAGTCACTTAACCCTGTTTGCCTCAGTTTCCTCATTTGTAAAATGAGATGGAAAAGGAAATGGCAAACTACTCCAGTATCTTGGTCTAGAAAACTCCAAAATGGGTCATTTAGAGTCAGACATGATTGAACAACAACTGGAAGTATATGTAATTCAGATTGGGGTTTTGTTTGTTTTGTTTTTAAGGGTAAATATCAAGACAGGATGTGAATAATCATGAATATTTTCTTGCAGTTTCACTCTTTACCTATTTTACTTTGTTTTTGCTATTTATTTTTGTATTTTTACTATTACTAATGCCCATAGTATTTTTACCATTTTCCTTTTTGTAGCATCCTGATTTAGTCAATGGAGAATCTACCAAGAAACTCCCCCAAGGTGTGGTTTATGGTGTGGTTCGACGATCTGACCAAAACCAACAGAAAGAAATGGTGGTATATGGTTGGTCCACTAACCAGCTGAAAGAAGAAATGAATTACATCAAGGATGTGAGTTACTTCAAAGATTTGTTTTCTGCCTCTTGTTTCTTTCTGGAGTTCACTGATTGCCATTTAAGAAGATTATCAGTTTTTTTTGTTAGAGAATGTTTCCTAAATCTTCATGTTATTGTCACGGCCAAAGCACAGGGGTGGTTCTCATAGCATAATGTGCCTTTGGCGGAATCAGGGTGAGAATTATACTTAAGGAATTGTCCTAAGAGGTTTCTCCTATTATGCTGAACGGCCCTAAGAAACAGTGACCAAAAGGGATGCCGTTCCTTTCTTTGGGTTTCCCTGGAGTGTTTCCCTTCATCATATGTAACTGAGACTGTGTCTGGGACATGTATGATCCCATCGTCGACTCTAGATCAGTAATAAAGAGGAAATAGAAGCTACTTTGGTTTGCCTCGGGTCTTTTTTCTTTAATTTTTCTGAGGATGATGTATTTGTTTGCCCTCTTGTTGAGCTTGACTGAGTAGCTTTATTTTCCGTTTGTCACTGGGGAAAAGTCATATGTGCTTTGCCTCCCAGGCAAGTCACTTAACTTCTCAGTCTAAATAATTTCCAAATCTGCAAAATGGAAAAATAATAGCACTTAGGTCTTGTGAGGGTCACATGAGGTGTGTATAAAGCGCTTTGCAAACTTTAATGAACTATATATTTAATGTACCCACCAATGTTTTCATTAGAACTCATACAAAGGAGTTTCACACTCTAAATTTTTTTCAGAAGAAGCACTACCTTTACTTTTTCAAGCCACCTAAATATCTCAGAATTTCTTTTCAAATATTCAGAGCAGTATAAAAGAGAAGGGATGAAAATCAAGTCAAAGGTCACAGGAAACCATTCAATGTATGAAACTGAGCACAGCTGGCAAGATTGATTTGGAACTGTCAACATCAATGATCTTCCATGTCATAATGAGTCAAAATTAATTTTCTTATCATAGCTGATAACATTCTGTCTGCCTACCTGAGTTCAAATTCAGGTTAAAAATCAGTGTTGACTAACCTCTTGTTTAGTCATTCTGAAAAAAGAGTGAAGGTTGCTGCACCTTCCATTGCCTTGTGAGCTTCCAAAAAACCATTTTTTTCTTTTTCTATTTAATTTGTTTTCAGTTTTCAACAATCACTTCCATGAGTTTTAAATTTTCTTCCCCTCCCTGCCAAGATGGCATGCAATCTTATATGGATTCTACGCATACATTCTTATTAAACACATTTTCACATTAGTCATGTTACATAGAACAATTAAAACGTGTGGGAGAAACTGAGAAAAACCAAACAAGAACAAAATATAACACAAGAGAAAATAGTCTGCTTCATTCTGCATTCTAATTCCACAGTTCTTTCTCTGGATGTGGATGGCATTTTGCATCACGAGTCCTTTGGAAATGTTTTAGGTCCTTGCATTGTTGTAAAGGACTAAGTCTATCAGAAACAGTCCTTGCACACTGTGGCAGTTACTGTGTATAATATTCTCCTGGTTCTTCTCATTTCACTCAGCATCAGTTCATATAAGTCTTTCCAGGTTTTTCTGAAGTCTGCCTGTTCGTCATTTCTTATGGTACAATAGGGGCAGCTAGGTAGTGCAGTGGATAGAGCACCAGTGCAGGAGGCAGGAGGACCTGAGTTCAAATCTCACCTCAAGACACTTGACACTCACCAGCTGTGTGACCTTGGGCAAGTCACTTAACACCAATTGCCTCATCCTGGGTCATCTCCAGTCATCCTGATGAATATCTGGTCACTGGATTCAGATGGCTCTGGAGAAGTGAGGCTGGTGACCTGCACAGCCCTCCCTCACTCAAAATAAAGTCAAGTGCAAATCATGTCATCATTTCTCTGATGGCATGGTCTTTTTCAGCAACGAAGGATGAACACACACATGGTACAATAATATTCCATTACATTCATATACCACAACTTGTTCAGTCATTCCCCAATTGATAGACATTGCTTCAGTTTCTAGTTCTTAGCTGCCACAAAAAGAGCTGCTTTAAATATTTTTGTACATGTGGGACCTTTTCCTATTTTTATGATATCTTTGGAATACAGCCCTAAAGTGATATTACTGGGTCAGAGGGTATGAAGTTTTATAGTCCTTTGGGCATAGTTCCAAATTGCTTTCCAGAATGGTTGGATCAGCCCATAGCTCCACCAACAATGAATTAGTGTTCCAACTCTCCCATATCTTCTCCAATATTTATCATCTTCCTGCTTTTGTCATGTTAACCAATCGAATAGGTGTGATGTGGTACTTCAGAGTTGTTTTGATTTGCATCTCTCTAATCAATAGTGATTTAGAGCATTTTTTCATATGACTATAGATAGCTTTAACTTCTTCCTCTGAAAACTGCCAGTATATCCTTTGACCATTTATCAATTGGGGAATGACTTGTATTCTTGTAAATTTGACTCAGTTCTCTATATATGAAAAATCACTTTTTTAAAAGAATATTTCAAAAAGGAAAATCTGCCTTCTCTCCTTCTCAAGCTCTCTTAATCTCTCTTATAACTGAGAAATCAAGAAAAAACAAACCCCTATTATAGACATATGTAGTCAAGTAAAACAAATATCCACAATGGTTGTGTCTAAAAAAATTGTCTTATTTTCCACTCCATCACATCTCCATCAGGAGGTGGGTAACCTCTTTCATCGTGAGCCCTCTGGAATTGAAGTGGATCATTGTGGTGATCAGAGTTTTTAAGTCTTTCAAAGTCAACAATTACATTTTACACCCTACCTAACTTCCACTCTAAATAAGCCAGTTGGGATGAGGGGTATATTAAGGACTGCTGTAATATCCTAACAGTGAAAGAAAGGTTTTCCTTCTCCCTCCAATGGAAGGCTATACTTTTGTCCTTATTTTCCTAGGACATTTTAGTTATAGATGATACGATAGACTTTGGCAATACAGGATTCCCCCTATTCGAATGAGCAAGAGTAAGTGAGAGCTGATGGAATGAAAATGCCAAAGGTATATTACCAGTTTACATATTACCAGTTCTTCTAGACTTCCCTTTCCAAGTTGTTTTTTCCTTAGGAACGTCTTATGTTAGAGCCACTCATTATTGTGGTTTCTTGAAATGTTTGCATGATCTTTAAATAGCGTCTCTGTTGGGCTGCAGGTGAGAGCAACGTTGGAAAAAGTCAGAAAACAGATATATGGGAACTACGATGAAATGAGGCAGAAAATTCAACTCCTTACCAAAGAACTGAGAGTAAGTAAAAGGCTCATTCATTTGAAAATGTGGAGAGATGATAAGAATGTAAATAATTTTCACAGGAAACGTATATATTTATATGTGTGCACACATGCATGTATATGCAGGTTTCATTTGAAACAAAGATATTGTGTCTGAGAAGTTTTGGGGCTATCCATATTTGTGATGTGAAACATTTTTAAAGATATACTAGAGGAAGTTATTTATAGAAAATGTTCAATTTATCTTATTGAAGTAGGAATCATAATGATTTACTGTTTTTTTTAAGTTCCAGATTTTAAATATTTGCTTTTCTTAATTCAAGACTCACCTGTGTGTGACTGAAGCCAAGTGAGGAAGAACCAGTAGCATATAAGATTCTATGGAGATTCAATATCTTAATGAAAGGTGTTGAAATATAAACATTTTAGAAAATTGGGTAGTGAAATTCTAATAAACCCTATGGAAATCTGAACTCAGCATTCACTCACAGGCAATAAATCCCTGTACTAAGGGGAAAAGACTTTAGTGTAAACAAAAAATGATTTAATTGATAATAGAAAACTGAGCAAAACTCTAAACACTTGTACATGATCTGTGTCTTTGTTCTCCTCCTTCACTTTCCTATAACTGTACCACCACTACCACTACCCTAACCCTTACCAGGCCTATTTGAATTAAAACACCCTTAAGTATTAGATCGTGGTTTTTCCTCCTTCCCTAACTACTCCAGTCTATAATGATGGCTTCCTTTGTTAAACTATGATAGCACTGGTGATATATATAATTTTGTACATGATTATATGTGATCTGAATTGTTGTTTCAGGTGTTAGTCATGCCAACAAAAACATTGGCACAGTAGATAGAACCCTGAACCTGGACTTGCACTCAAATCCAACCTCAGATACTTACTAGCTGTGTGTCCTTGGGCAAGTCACTTATCCTCTGTCTTCCTCAGTTTTTAATGTCTATAAATGGAGATAATTATAGCACCTCCTTCCCGGGATTGTTGTGAGGATAAAATGAAAAAATATGTTTTAAAGACCTTTGCAAACCATAAAGCATCATACAAGTGCCATCATTATCATCATTATCATTAATAGCAGCAGTGGAACTGGCGTTAGTCGTAGGGAAGAATCAGTCAACAAGCATTCATGAAGTGTTTATTATGTGGCAGGCACCATGCTATGCCATACTCATTTAGCATCCACCACGGTGCCTGGTGAAACACACCATTTGTAATGAGATTCTTTTTTTTTCTTTTTTTAGCAACACTTCATATTGCTGATGCGTGGTGAACCCCTCTGCTTTCTTCTTTTGTCATTAAATTTTGATGGTGATAATGACAAAAACGAATAGTTTAGAATAAGACTAATAATTTAATATTTGCAATGTCATTACCACCATCAAAATTAATAACAAAAGAAGAAAGCAGGAGGGTTCACTATGTATACAAAGTGTTATTAAAATAGAATCCTGTTATACCATGGGTCAAATCTCATCCTTTGCCAAATACAACTAAATATGGTAAAAACTGGGCACATGTTAATAGGATCAATTAATTTTTGATAAATTAGCTAAGAAATTTGCTCATTGCCTTTATCTGTCATGGGAAGTAGCCTGTTTTTTGACTCAACTATGATTCTCTATGTTGTTTATGTATAGTTTATATGGGATCCTCTGGAGAAAGTAGCTGGCCTTAGTGACTTTCTTAGGTTTGTTTATTTGTAGGCTGGATTTCCCCTCCCTTTAGAGAATGGGACATGGATTAATGAGAACACTAGATAGATTATTCGGCTAAATGATGTCAGTTCAGATTCTGGGTCCTTGGGAGAATTTAAAGGAAGGACTTTGTTCCAGCACACTTTTACCTTGCCTACTGGAACACTGATTTTGCTCAGTGTTTGTGATGTTACCAAGTGCGTGGGGATATCAGGATTCAAAAAGGCATTCTAGCTTTCTTGGAGGACTTTAAAGTTAGATGTGGGAGGAGCAGTTGAGAACCAAGTTGAGAACATTCTTATGATTTAAAGGGTGACCATCCTCTAAATGAGTTAGCAAACCACATCCCCAGTATCTGAACAAACTGGTCATTGTTTGTGAGGAGTATTGCATTTGGTATTTTGACTTTATTGGGTATGTACAACCTTTGCAGTTCCATCCTCTTGATCATCTGATTGTCACCTTTGAACACATTCTTTGAAATCTTGATGAACTTGGTTAGTACAGCTGAGGCAACTGAGTTGAGGGTCCTGTATGTGTGAGTTTTGCATAATTCTCTCTTCCTTCTGTTCAGGTTTCCAATGCTCAACAGGATTATCTACAGAATCACATTGAAACACAGTCTTCAGCCTTGGATAGTTTTAATGACATGAACTCCTCTTTGGCTTCAGACTCTATTGGCTTACAGGTATGTAATTGTGTTCTCACAATGCTCCAGGATGGCCACAGTCCAGCTTTCTAGAAAGGTTTGAAAATGAGACTTGAAGGCACATTTCAAGCAGATAGTCTTATTCTAAGCAATTTGTTTTTGTCATTACCACTATCAAAATTTAATGACAGCAGAAGAAAACAGTGGAATTCATCATGCATCAGTAATATAAAATGTTATTAAAATAGAATCCCATTACACCACAGGTCAAATCACATCCCTTGCCAAATATAACTGAATATGATAAAAGTTGCACATGATATAATAGTTGCATCCTCCCATATCAGTATTGCAAAGGATCTCTCTACTTAATTACAGGGAAGCAAAAATCTAATTGAGGACAAGATATTTGACTTATAGAAAATATAAATGAGCAATCAAATGAAAGAATGAATAAATTAAAAAAGCATTAAATGCTTGCTGTGTGCTAGGCACTATGCTAAGTGCTAAGGATACACACAGAAAATAGACAACTATTCCTACCCTCAGGGAACTTGAATTATACTAGGAGAAGAAAATATCCATAGGGAAATGGTGTCCAGGGCTGGGTGTTTTGGTTTGGGGAGTTACAGGAATGGTGAATGCAGGTGTAGAGCAATGAATGAATATATCCTTTCTATAAATGGTGATGTTGATTTGATTACTGTTTCTTGAGCAAGAGGTGGAAATCAGTGAAGCAGAGTGCATATATAAAGTGCCTAATAGAGTTAATGGCCAGGGATGAATGGTCTGTTTCATAGTGGGTCTAAGGACATTTAAATATGTTGAACACTCATTGATCAGCAGTAGAGTGCTCCAGGGCAAGAGACAGAGTACCAGTTTGGAGGTGGATGGATGGTGGCAAGTTAAAAGGCTTTCTGCTTCCATTGTGATTATTATTAATGCCAAATACACATATGACCAAAAAAGGAAGTGACTTTGCCACGTAGTAGGAACAAGGGATAATCAAGACCCAGTCTGTATTCTACATTGCCATCCTTACAATGGAAAGAGAAAGGGAAGAAGATCCTCAGTGTATTGGGGGGAACTTCCTGTGGCAAACTAATGGCCAGAGTCACAAATGGTCAGTAGGTAAAGGTCTGTGTCATTGGAGGAAATATCTAGGTCAGTGAGACCACAGGTCCATATGTAAAATAGAAATCACATATAATAATTCATACTTTACCATTTACAAAGTATATGCATATTCACTCTCATTTGATGACCCTCATAGCAACTCCAAGAGGTAGGTAAGGCAGATACTATTCCCATGAGGAATACTCATATATATACTCATGAGGAAGTTGAGGTTCAGAAAGTATTCTAAATCTGGTCATCTTTCCCTATTCCATATTGCTTCCATTAATTCGTTTAGAATTAATTCATTTAGAAGCCAGGTCAGCATGACGCACAGACCCTAAGTGCCACAGACAATCAAAGTTACACTGGCAACAAAGCTGGCCATGAGACATCTGACGGCTGATCTAGGTGAACCTCATCTGGTAACCTCTGGCTGGAGTCTCTGCAGTAATAGCCATGTGGGTTTATAGACGATTAGAGCTAGAGGAGCTGAGGCATCATCCAATCCAATCCTCTTATTTTGCAGATAAGAGAATAGAGACCCTGAGAGGGGAAGTGACTCACTCAAGGAAGCTGTGTAGTGATATAGTGGCAAAATTTGGCAGTCCAATCCAGGTCTTCTGAACTTCCAGTCCACATATTTTTCTACTAAAAATAATTTTTAAAAGATGCCAAGAGATGGCTTTCTTCCCGAAAGAGCCAGTATTGAACTCTTGTTACCTCCCTTATAAAATGAAGAGGACGAGCCTTCTGTCATTAGTTACAGCAGCAGACACTGGGGTTGCTGGCGTCACTCTATCTTAGTTGGCTTTCTCATGGCTTTCTCACCAATAGGGTGAGGGATGGGTCCAAGTGTGACCCTCAACTAAAAGACTTTGACAGTTATTTAAATGGCTTTATGGAAAAAATGGAGAAGGAAATGGCAAACCACTCTAATATCTTTGCCAAGAAAACCTCAAACAGGGTCACAAAGAATCAGGCACCCTGAAACAACTGAACAATGATAATGCAAGGAGAATTGGAACTGAGGCTGCAGCATGTCTCTGTATCTTTCGGAGCCCTTCTGGAGAACATAACTTCCCTCCTGGGCATAGACTGAGTGGGTGGCTGTTGGTTTATTAACTCACCTCCACATTTTCCCTCTGCTGGCCCTTTATATTTGGACACTAAGGCTTCTTTTACCCTCCCAGAATTCATTAAGTATCTGGCAGCTGAGGGGGTCAACTTGACTGAGTTTAAGAGTTATTCTGTGGTGAAGTTCTATGTGCTTATCTTTTTTCAAATTTTTTTTTTATTTTTCCCAATTACATGTGAAAACAGTTTTTAACATTTTTTTTTAAAGTTTTGAGTTCCAAAATCTATCCTCCCTCTCTATTCCCCCCTTCCTGAAATGGTAAGCAATATAATATAGGTTATACATGGTAAATCATGTAAAGCATTTCCATATGAGTCATTTTGTGGAAGAAAACTTGAAGAATGAAATAGAGAGAGAGAGAGAGAGAGAGAGAGAGAGAGAGAAACATTTTCAGATGCCATCAGATCTTTTTCTGGAGGTTCATAACATTTTTTTTTTTATCATGAATTCTTTGGGATTGTATTGGATCATTATGTTGCTGAGAATAGCTAAGTCATTCACAGTTGTTCATCGTACAATATTGATGTTACTGTCTATATACAATGTTCTCCTGGTTCTGCTCACGTTATTGTGTCAGTTCAAGTAAGTCTCTTCAGGTTTTTCTGAAACCATCCTGCTTGTGATTTCTTATAGCACAATAATATTCCATTAAAATCACACCACAATTTGTTCAGCTGTTCCCCAATTAATGGGTATCCCCCCAATTTCCTATTCTTAGTCACCACAAAAAGAGTTGCTATAAATATTTTTATACAAATAGATTCTTTTCCCTTTTTTGTTGGAGAGGAGTAATGTGCTCATCTTTTATCAGATCCCTGGTTGCTGGTCAGGTATGTAATTTACTTAATAATTAACATCTCAGTCTTTTGCCTTTGCATAGCACGTTTTTATATAAGCCACTGGATAACCCTCGCAATCTTTCCATCTTGACCTGGTGTATAGCTGACATCAGATTGTTGTTCAGTCATTTCTGTTGTGTCCAACTCTTCATGACCACATTTGGGATTTTCTTGACAAAGATACTGGAATGGTTTGCCATTTCCTTCTCCAGTTCATTTTACAGAGGAGAAAACTGAGGCAAACAGAGTTAAGTGACTTGTCCAGGGTTACACAGCTGGTAAGTGTCTGAAGCCAGGTTTTATCTTGGGAAGATGCTCAGACAAACTGAGGCCTGGGAAAGACCTTAATTTAGAAAGGCCAAGGTCACTTACCACGTCTCTGGGCATCACCAGTTGTCTTATCTTATGTCTTAGTCACTGGAATTTGCTGATTCTGGAGGAGAGGGTCAGACTGAAGACTTGGAGCAGCTCTGCCTTACTCAGGTCCAAAGCATCATCATCATGATGCAATTGATCCTCTTCAAGAGGAAAGGATAACCAAAACAGAACGGAAGATGAGTCTTCTTGACTCTGGGTCTTGTATTCCATCACCTATCTGCACCATAACTCCATATTATCTTTAAGTTTTAATCAGAAGCAGCCAAGAACAGTCACGTTATAACTGAAGGAAAATCTATCAGGTATAAAGTTATCCGCCTAACAACCTGCTAACTTAGCTGGGCCTGAAGATCTGTCCAGGGTTGGGGAACCTGCAACCTCAAGGCCACATGTGGCCCTCTAGGTCCTCAAGTGTGGCCTTTGACTGAATCCAAGCTTCATAGAATAAATCCCCTTTATAAAAAGATTTGTTCTGTAAAACGTGAACTCAGCTGCACCCAAGGATCTGAAAGGCCACATGTGACCTTGAGGCAGTAGGTTCTCCACCCTGGAACAATTTGACTTTTCATTTATACTAATTTCTAAGTTTCAATCAGTCAACAAGCATCGATTAAGTCTTTACTGTGTGACAGTCACTCTGCTTATCCCCTTACCAACTTGGCCCATATCTCATCTGAGTTGATGAGTGAAGACCAGTCCCTGTTTAGTTTTACTGTGACGTCTTTCCCCCAATAAGTTTCGATTCTATTTTGTGGATGAGGAGGAGCCCATGTAGGTTTTTGAGGAAGAGAGTAACATCTGGGCTTCAATTTCTTTGTGTTTAAAATGAGTCAATTCAATTAGGTCATCTCTTATATTTTTCTAACTCTAAGATTCTATGGTTCTCAGGGAACCTCGCCTTTTCCAGCTTTGTGACTGATCTTACTCCTAAAATTCTAAATTTGGGACTGAAACGTACTATGAAAGAAAACCATTTTAACTTAGTTTTTAGATTAAATCTGTTGGAAGTATATTTTATTAGTGTACACACAGCTTGCTCGGGTAGAGGTTCTGATCAATAGAATTCTATTGTCCAAAAAATGTCTCTTTTCTCTCAAGCAGTTCACAGCTTGCATGTATAAATAATGGTGAAAAAAAGATGAGGACATTCCATAGTAATAATAACAGTCATGTGGATACTCCTTTGGGGAAGGTGTTTCCCAGAAAACTAAAGCCTTACCTTTCCTGGTTTGGTCAGGAATGGAGTACACATCCTTTTTGAATTCGTTCAATAATAGATAGACAAAGTATTCTCCCTCGATTGATTTAGTCAACGCTAAACTAAGAGACATTCTCTTTATTAAGACTCTCTGTATTTATTAGGCCTGCTATTCAAGGGAGAGTGAGGAAATTAGTCAGAAAGCATTTAGCACCACATTAATTCTCAGTTTTCCAGATAATGTTTTATTTTTTCCAATTACATATAAAGACAATTTTTAACATTCATTTTTTAGCATTTATTTAGTATTTTATTTTCCCTGTTACATGTAAAAACAATTTTTAACATTCATTTTTAAAACTTTGAGTTCTAAATTCTCTCCCTTCCTCCCTTCCAGCCCCTCATTGAGAAGGCAAGCAATTTGATACAGGTTCTACATGTGTAGTCATGCAAAATATAGCCATTAATAGTCATGTTGTGAAAGAAAACAGACAAAAAGACTCAAGAAAAATAGAGTAAAAAAAAGTATGTTTCAATCTGTATTCAGACACCATCAGTTCTTTGTCTGGGGATGGATAGCATTTTTCATCCTAAGTCCTTCAGAGTTGTCTTGGATCATTGCATTGCTGACAACAGCGAAGTCATTCACAGCTGGTCATCTTACAAGACTGCTGTTACTTTGCACACAGGACATTTCACTTTGTCTCTGCCCATGCAAGTCTTTCCAGGTTTTTCTGAGAGCATCCTGGTCATCATTTCTTATGGTACAATTCAAATTTTACATAGCATACAAAGAAGTCTTAGAGTGGTAGGCTTCCAAGGACCTTAGAAGTCATCTGCTCCAATGCCCTCATTTTACAGATAAAGAAACTGAGGACTCCACAAGTGAAATGACTTGCTCATGTTTCACAGGTTGTAATTGGAAAAGTCAAGATCTGAACCCAGAAGTCCTATGACCTTGAATCCGGGTGTCTTTCCATAACACCATACCACCATCTAAGCTCAACATTACTTCACGTTTTTAGCTATTCCACATACCTCATTGTAAGATTTCATTTCAAGCATCAGGGGATGTGGTAGGTACTAAGGATATAGAAATAGGTACAACAATCACCCTGCTATTGAAGAATTTATCATCTAAGGGAGGTGGGGGCATCTAGGTATTCAAATAAATATGATGTAGTGGAAGTTGCACAAGTTCTAAGAGGAGGTCTACCAGACATGAGGATAGGTAGATCACTTTTAGGTATGCAAGGGAGTGGAAAAGGATTGTGGAATTCTGGTTCTAGAGCTGGAAGAGACCTGAGATGCCATCTAATGTAACTCTCTTATTTTATAGATGAAGACAGTAGGGCCCCAGGTAGTCAAATGACTTACTTAGGTAATAAAGTGTGACAGGTAAGACTTCATGGAGGAGGTGGTAGCTGATTTGGGTCTTGAAGAAAGGGAAGATCTTTAACAGATGAAGATGGAAGAGGAGTCCATTTCAAGCACAGATATTTCATGTAGTCAAATCAGGAATCCTAGCCTCTACTTAGAGAAACAAGGAGGTAAAAGGCTTATTATCATTATTCAAATAAGAATTTAGAAGTGAAGGAACCTCAGAGATTAACTTCTCCTCTTGCTTCAGAGTCAGCAAAGGTCTTGGGATACTATTTCAAAGGATAGGGTTTCCAGATGTTCGCATTTGAAATGGCATGCGACTTGGGTGGGGGTTGGGGGTGTGTGGGAGGTGAGAGAAGACGGCTATAAACACAGTGTCTAGCAGTGGGAGTTCTGGATTTTAATGACCTCACTCTTCTGGAGTCCTAAAAGAATAAACCAAGCACAAATTGCAGTCATAAAAAGCTGCAGGAATTTAAAACATTCTGCTGATGGGCACCCCCTGGCTATTATCAAAGGCATTTGTTAAGCACCTGTCTGTGCAAAGCACTATGGTTAAGTACTATAAACTACTTTGAAAGGCCATAGTCCTCTAGCCTTACCAGCTCCTCCCTCCTACTCATGGGCTGGAATGAGAGAGAACCACTAGGGAAGAGATTCCTTGAAAAAGTGGTATTTCATTGCTATCAACTGAGTCACTCCTTCTCTGCCTCTCCATATTGCCCTGAAGGACAAAAGTGACCTCCTTTTCAGGTAAGAGAGAAAGCCTCCATTTTTTAGATTCCTCTCTAGTCAACCTCCATGGTACAGGCCCCATGGGAAAGGTGTAGGTGGCTGCAGTGGAGGAGCTTAGGTGGTAGGCAGACTAGAGCCACCAGATAATTTGGCAATAACGAGAACCCACACCCCTACGGTGATAACAAAGGTCCCCAGAATGGACTGGATTTCCAGAATGTGAATAGGCAGGGTGATTTGTTGTTCCCCATAGTGGCTACATACTGGGTTGTCTTAACACACTCTAGGATGAGGCAAGGTACATAAGGATATTCTAGGCTACAGCCTTGGTGAAGGTTTTATGAGATCTCTTGGCCCTCAGTTCACATGTGGTTTCTGTATGTCAGTAATAAGTCAGTAATGGGTTGTCTCAAAATGTATTCTTCTTTTTGTCCTGGCAGAAAACGTTGGTTGATGTTACCTTGGAAAACAGTACCATTAAGGATGAGATCAGAAATTTGCAGCATACATATGAAGCATCTATGGAAAAACTGAGAGAAAAACAGAGACAGTTAGAGGTGGCTCAGGTGGAAAACCAACTTTTGAAATTAAAGGTAAAGTAAATGAAATTTAAATTTTTCATCAGGTTTCTATTTCTAATTTCTATTTCTTTGTTTCCTCTTTCCTTTTTAGCTCTCTTGTCTTTGCCTTTTTCCGACTTTTTCTTTTACCCCTTTCTTCTTCCATGATTTCTTCTCACATTCATTGTTCATAATCCCAGAAGACTGAAACTGAAGGTACTCTCTAGGTGATCTAGAACATATTTGAACATGTTACTGTTGTCTTCAGTGCGGTCCAAGTACTGGATCCAAGAAATATTAACTACTCCATTCTCATATACACTCTTAACATGACCACTTCCCCAAGGCAGCTAGAGAAACTCAGAGGCAGAGATTATTTCCTCTACCTAGAATACCTTCCTTCATTTCTGTCTCTGAGTTTCTCTGGTTTCCTTCAAGTTTCAGTTAATGTCCCCCCTTCTGAAGAAGCCTTTCCTAGTTCTACTTAAGACTAGTGTGTGACCCTGGGCAAGTCCCTTAACCCTGATTACTTCAAAATTTTTTTAAAAATAATTTTTAAAATGCTTGGAGCTGGTAGATGGAAAGTCTTGTGCAAGGAATGACAGAGGTCAATGTCACTGGATTCAGGATAGATGACCAGGAATAACGGAAACGTAGGAATGGACCATACTATGAAGGGCTTTAAAGACCAACAAAGGATTTTATATCTAATCCCAGAAGTTGTAGGGAGCCATTGGAGTTTGTTGAATAGAGGAGTTATATTGTCCAACCTGTGATTTAGGAAGATCAGCAGCTGAGTTGAAATAGAGGACAGGCTGGAGTGCGGAGAGACTTGAGGTTGGGAGACCACGCAGGAGACAGTAATCCAAATGTGAAGTGATGAGGGCTTGTGCCACGTAGTGGCTGAATCATAGGAGAGGAGAAATATGTGAGAGATGTTCCAAAGGCAGCAATGACAGGATGTGAGAAATGATGAAATATGAAGTGGAGAGAGAGAGACAGACACAGAGAGAGAGAGAGAGAGAGAGAGACAGACAGATGACAGGAGAGGGTGACCAAGATAACATGTAGGTTGTATGTTGACTGTAATGTTAACAGTATTGGAAGACAGATGTGTTCAAGTTTTACCAAGAATTATCCTAGGAGCCCACAGAATAACCCCAAAGCCCTTCTAATCTGATTTTGCAGCAAAAAAGATAATTGTGGTGCCCCGTAAGCTTCTCAGTCCTAAGGGGGGCAGCTAGGGTGGGTTCCTTGGCAGGGATGAGTCATTGGTACGGTTTTATAATAGAGAACATATAGGTGGCTGCCTCCTTGTTAGCAACTAATTCTGCCCTCATCACCATGAAGAAAAATGTTAGAGTATTCTCCAGAGCAGAGATTCTTAACCTAATATCTATAAATTTAAAAAATTGAAAACTGTATTTTAATAGGATTAGTTTCTTTTCTAATCTTGTATATTTTATTTTATTCATTAAAAACATTATTCCAAGAAGGGATTAATAGATTTATTAGACTAAGGGATCCATGACACACAAAAAGCATGAGCATCTTTGTCCTAGACCTAGAGAATATATATTCCTACTGTAACCACTAGGCATTACTGTATAGATAAAAGTTTGGCTAGGCACTGAATCTTTCTTGAGCCATGCCATTCTACGCTGCTTGCTGGAGGCTAAAATTTTTCCCTCTGGCACTAGACACTTATACCCTGCTATAATAACAAACTCATTTTCTAGCCTAGGGGGTAAGATGACTCCAAATTCCATATGGCTCTTTATCTACTATTTTAGGGAGCTTAAACAAATGTTAGTTATTATAAAAAAAAAATCACATGTAACTTTTTTTGCCTGTAGATCAGTATGAAATTCTGATCAGTTGAATCTATTGACCTATTTTATAGTTCTGTTGTATACAGTAGATATACATTAACACCATATATGCATTCATGATTTTTAAATGAAATAAAAATAAGGCTAAGGAACAGCTTAGATAAAGGGAAAGACAATTATACAAAATACTTGTCAAGCATGGGAAGGAGAATTTGGAAAGCTAAAAATAAAATCCTTTCAGAACTTTGTTCATTTCTCCAAAGGGGAAGTCAGAGTCACCTCCTTTTTCTGTCTTAAGTTCCATTGACCAGAACCCATGCCCTAAAGTTTAAGTTTTTAGTTCTAGAGGATGCCATGCATGAGACCTGTAGGGAATCCATACTGCCTCGTTCCATTGTCCACTTCCGCTTATCTATCTCCTTCCCCTGTATGTCTTTTTTTTGGAAACTCCTGGGCACAATTCAAATCTGTCTTCTGGGATCAAAGATTACAATAGCCCAGATCTTTCCCAGGGAGAGAACACTTGCCTCACTGAACTACAAATCCCAGAAGGCCAATCAAGTCTCAAATCCCTATTATACTTCTGTAGAAACATAGACTCTCAAAATGACTTCAGGTGGTCTTTCCAGTTTTATTTGAAGAGCTCCAGTTATGAGACTTGCTACGTCTGGAGGGTTAGCCTATTTCGTTTTTGGACAGTTTTCATTGTTAAGCATTTCTTCCTTTGTATTGTGTTGCAATGTGTCTCTCTGCAAATTTTTACCCTTTGGTCTTGGTTTTGTCCTTTGAGACCAAGTGGCATAAACTTAATTGCTCTTGTACAAAGTAGTTCTGAAAAGATTTGAAGATAAGTTTTCTTACTCCCTTCTTCCTCTATTCCCTCAAGCCGATCTCCTCTTCTCCAAGCTAAGCATTCTCATACTTTTAAATTAGTCTTTGCATAGCAAAATTCCAGTCCTCTCACCATTTTCTTGGTCTCTTTTGGATATACCACCGTTATCAATGTCTATCCTAGAATGGAGATCCCAGAATCAAATGTGTTGTGACCATCCCTAAGTATGGACATCATGCTTTTTTTAATGCAGCCCAAGATATTATAGGCAATTTTTAGTTTTCGTGGATGCCAGTTCTCTATTATAAAACTGACCTTTTGGAATGCCGCTTGGTGAAACTGAGCGGAACTTTTGTTGGCTCCCAGCAAACTGAAAGTGTTAGTGTATTTCTCAGTGGTGAACAGATTGTTACTTTCCCAATAGTAGAATCTGTCCTATTCTTATTTATATCAGTCACTTCCTCAGCCCAGGTAAAGGTTCTACATTCTTGTTTCTGCAAAGACCTCTAGGAGCCATATGTTGATGTTACTGTGGATCTATGACAAAGGAATGTGGGAGAGCCTAATCAGGCTAGAGATAACTTTGATTTCAAAAGGCATTTCTTGAACTTGGAATGAAATACTGTGAACACATTCAAAAGGCTAAGCCTTGGTACCTGTGTTTCAATTCAGTCAACTTATATGAAGCATTTACTTTGTGTGGGACAGTGGGCTAGGAAACTTTGAGAGATACAAACTTTTACTTTTTATTTAGTATTTTGTTTTTCCCCAGTTACATGTAAAAACAATTTTTAACATTAGTTTTTAAAAACTTTGAGTCCCTGATTCTCCCCTTGCCTCCCTCCCCATTCCTTCCTTCAATTGAGAAGGCAAGTAATTCAATATGCTATACATGTGTATTAATGAAAAACATATCCATAATAGTCATATGATATAAACTTGACATCTAAGAAAAAACAAAATTATAACAAGAGATCCATTCATAGAATACGGATTTCTTGAGTGAGTGGCAAAGCCATGATTCTAAGCTAAATGTTTTGGCTTCAGATGCAGTTATACCACGTATGTCTCCAGGTCTCAGTTTCCTTATCTATAAATCGGGAATAATTATATTTTTGCTAGCTCCTTCAAAGAATGATAGTGAAGAAAGAATCTGTAACCTTAAAATGATGTAGAAATGTGAGCTTTTAATAAAATCTACCACAGGTTGGCTTGATGGTACAACTTAAGAATGAATTTTTGTTAACTTTTACTTATCCTAATTCTATATATGTCCCAAAGCTCCATTTTAGTCAATCCTTGACTCCCTTTGCAGTGGTAAGTTTTATGAATTCACTCCAATTAAAGAAAACACAACAGACCATTACAAGACTCATGCCAGTTACGTATTAGCACAATAACATGATTCTTAGATTCTCAGGCCTCCACTACCACTTCCTTGCTTCATTCTCCCTATTTATTGAAGGGAAAGAGTGATTTCCCCATCTGTTGTGCTAAAAGGTCATGTACTTTTCTCACAGGAGTGCCCTCAAGTCCTTACTTAGAGCCGATTTACTTGTACTTTAGACATAAGTCTAACAGGCTTGTAAATGATCTGATTCCTCAGCTCACACCAGATTAGAAGCAGCAAGTTACAATGAAGGCTGTATGAGACACGTAGGAACCCGAGTAGGAATGAGGAATGACCTCAAAGAAGAGACAATAAAACAGTAATAAAATAAATCACATTTAGGTAGTACTTTTAAGGTTCACAAGGTTATTTTCTCCACTACAACCATATAAGGTAGGTATTTAAACAATTCATAAACACACACCTAAGTAAGTGTTGGAGTCAAGACTAGAATCGACAAGGCTATTAAAGGCAGAAAAGATAGGGAGGATTAAATCAACTTTAGTGGGTCCCACCTTGAGGTGCCCTCTCTTATTGGCATTTGCCTGAACTCCAGCTCTATTCCCAAAGTGTTTCCGTAAAAGATAGGAAGTGTGCTTCTTTAGAGGTAGAAGATGCCCGGGGGGCTTAAGTATCGACAGTCAGTCATGATGGAAAACACTATCCACATCCAGAAAAAACTGTGGAGTCTGAATGCAGATTGAAACATACTATTTGCTCCCTTTTTTTGTTTGTTTCTTCTTTCTCATGGTTCCTCCCATTGGTTTTAATTCTTCTTTATTTAGAACATGACTAATGTGAAAAGATATTTAATTTGAATGTATGTGTAGAACCTATATCAGATTGCATTCCATCTTTGGGGGGGGAGAAAATTTAAAACTCAAAGTCTTACGGAAGTGAATGTTGAAAACTAAAAATAAATAAGTTAATATATAGAAAAAGAAACTACATGAAAAAAGTATTGGCAGTCGATCAAAAAGTATTTATTAATTAGTTCAAGGCATTGTGCTAGATGCTAGGGATACAAAGACAAAAGTGAGAAACTCAAGGAGCTTACATTCTATTGGGAGAAATGTTTAATAAAATATATATGTCAAAAAAATAAGATAAAGGGCAGCTAGATGGCACAGTGGATAGATTGCTGGGCCTGGAGTCAGGAAGACCCACGTTCAGACTGACCTCAGACACTTACTAGTTGTGTGACCCTGGGCAAGTCACTTAATTTGGTTTGCCTCAGTTTCCTTTTCTGGAAAATGAGCTGGAGAAGGAATTGGCAAACCAATTCCCCAAAAAGAGTTCACGGAGTCAGAGAAGACTGAAAATGTGTTGAACAACAACAGAAAAGGCCCTCCTTAGAAGCTGGGAAGGGGAGGTCAGAAAAAGTCTTATGAAGAAAATAGTGCTTAAGCTAAACTTTGAAGAAAACTAGGTATTCTCAAAGATAGATGGAAGAGAAGGGAATACATTTCAGGTATAGGGGACAGCCTATGCAAAGACACAGAGTTAGGAGATGGAATGTAGTCACCAATCACCACCCTTTCCCAGATAAAATCTTGCCACATTCTCTGACTCCTTTGGGAGAAGGACTGCCTAGAGACTAAAGATGTTTGACAATAGTGAGGTGTTCTGCTTCTCTTTTTTTTCTATTGAAAGCCAACATAAAACATTTTTATTTGAAGAATGAAACTTGAAACTCGTATTGATGAAAGAGTATGTGGATGGTGGCAGTTTCTCTGATCAAAATCACCACATAGGATGACAGAAAAGAAGGAAGGGATTGCCATCAGCTGTAGGGAAGCTGGTGCTCAAAACCAGGAGATTCTGAAACGGTGATGACCAGGATCAGTTTTTGATAGAGAATACATAAGGATTAATTATGATAACTGGGTTTTTGTTGTGTTGAAATTTTCTCCAGAGAACATCTCTGATTTATTAATTAGTTTCTAGAATTTAGGTATGTGCATAGCAGTAATTAATCAATTAATAAATGGTAGCACAGTGGATAGAGTACTGGGCCAGGAGTTAGGAAGACTCATCTTCCTGAGTTCAAATCTGGCCTCAGACACTTACTAGCTGCGTGACCCTGGGCAAATTACTTAATCCTGTTAGCCTCATTTTCCTCAGTTGTAAAATGAGCAGGAGAAGAAAATGACAAACCACTCCAGTGTCTTTGCCAAGAAAACCCTAAATGAGGTCATGAAGAGTCAGATATGAACATAAACAACTGAACAATAATGAAGATGTTTATTAAATGAATTCTGTATCAGTCCATGTTTTATATACTAAGGATATATACACACACACACATACACACACACACACATACATATATGTGTGTGTATATATACACACACACAAAGAATGAGACAGTTCCTACTCTTGTGGTGCTTAGGAGCTAGGTTAAAATTCCACATCTGAAGCTCTTTACTCCTTTTGTGACCTTGGACAAGTCACTTAACTCCCCTGGGCTTTTATTTCCTTGTCAATTTCCTTAAATGGACTCAATTGCCTTTTTAATATTCCTTCCATTTCTAAATCACTGATGACTTCTAGGGACTGAAAAAAAATTCTCCAAAGCTCTTAGAAAACCAAAAGATGAGAACAAGTCAGGCATGAATGAAGCAGGTTTAAAGTATAGAATCATAGGTTCACAGTCAGAAGAGATCTCAAAGACCTTCTAGTTCCACCTGTTGCTGATCTTTGACCCTGTCACTTAACACTTCACATCTATTCAGTGACATGATTAGACAGCTAGAAAATGTCAGGGACAGGGTATGAACTTAGGTCTTCCTGACTCCAAGTCCAGAAAATGTCTGCTTTCAAAAGGCAGAGATTATTGGAGGAGGGGGACAGGTGGAAAAGGTAGACATTTTTCATTTTGGGCATTTGGCATTCCAACTATGTCAGCCCACTCAGATTCCTTGATCAACTATGTTTTTTTACAGCAGTAGCAAGAACTTTTAAATCTCCCCTGCATAAATACTTAATAAATTTCATCCAGAAAAGGGGAAGGCAAAGTTTTTCTTTTTCCAAACCTATTTTAAGGTTAGTTCATCTATCTGCTGCTAGTGCTTGACCATATACTTAATCTTAAATAGATGCTCCAAAGATTTCCTTTTAGAGCTTATTTTTTCCTTTCTGAGACTAGTTTCCCCCGTTTCACCCAGCCTGGATGTATATCAACCATTCATAGTCAGATCCATCTCTGACCTGCTCCATTTCTGTCCTAGGACAGCCCCCTCACTCCTGACTCCCAGGGGTTCACTGTATTGATGTTGGACTTTAGCCCGCTGCAACTCAGAACTCCCAAGATCAGGTGCTCTACCAGCTTCAGCTTCCCCTAACAGGGTTTAGAGGCAAGTGTCACCACAAACAGCTTTTAATTTAAAACTAAGCTACAAAAAGCAAAATCAAAAAGATGAGTGACTTGACAAGATGAGGTTTATTTCATATTATTTAGAAATGACACAGAAACAAGGAGGAAGAGTGTGTATATATATATCTATATATGTGTATATATATATACATATAAATAACATTAAATCAGGGTTTTGGTAAGTAAAGCAAGAACAGTGGAACATGGAGGACAGCTCCATCTTTCACGTATGTGGTATAAAAACTTGCAACATCATGACGCAGTGAAAAAAGCAGACTATGGAGTCAGAGGACCTGAGTTCTAATCCTGTTTCTGACTTACTACTACTGTGACCATTGGGATAGTCATTTAACTCCCTAGGCATGTGTGTGTATACATGCATATACATATATACACACATGCATGTACATACACACACATATACACATACATAGGTATTTTTTATTGTTGAGTTGTTTTCAGTTGTGTCAGACATTTTGTGACCCCACTTGAGGTTTTCCTCGCAAAGATTTTCTTCTCCAGCTCATTTAACAGATGAGAAAACTGAGGCAACCAGGGTTAAGTGATTTGCCCAAGGTCACAGAGCTAGTAAATCATAATGCAATATTCATATTATATAAGTGCATGTATATTAATGTATATATATTTATATATAGTATGCATACATGCATATACACACACACACCTCTTACCTCTAGCCTTATCTCATCTGCAGATGGTATGACCCTGATGTTTCTCTCTCTTATAGGTAGAATCTTCCCAGGAAGCCAATGCTGATGTCATGAGAGAGATGACTAAGAAACTCTACAGTCAGTATGAAGCAAAATTAGAGCAAGAACAGCAAAAGCACAATGCAGAGAAAGAGGCCCTCCTGGTATGTTTGGGGAGTCCCGCAATGAAAATAAAAGAGAGTTTTTTGTTTTAATTTTCTTTTCTTCATCCTCAGCGTGCTCATAGCCATAGGGCTATAGCACAGCGGGATTCCATTTATTTATTTGTTCCTCAGAATCTCTCAATAATGTCCCATGATGTACTAAATTAATTTCAGACTTTGTGACCTGACATTCAAGCCTTTCCATGATATGGACATAATCTGCCTTTCCAGTTTTATCTCCATAAATAAATCCTCAGATATATTCTCTATGTGGCAAACTGAAATTTTCACTGTTCTCCACATTCACCATGTCCTTTTCTTCTTCTATACTATTTTTCCCTTCTAAAATGCTCTACCCCCATCTCTCCACCTGTTTAAAACCAAACTGTTCTTTAGAGCTTAGCAGAAATGTAGCCTCTTCCACGAAGCCTTTTCTGATTACAAAAAGTATCTCCTTCCACTGGGAGGGAGATGGTACTTCTTTTATACTGTACATATGCTATTATACTCTATATAATAATAATATGTATGCACAGAATGAAGAACTGGAAGTGACCTCAGAAGTGATCATTTTGTAGATGAGGAAATAGAAACCCAGGGAATTTAAATAACTTGACCAAGTTATACAGTACTTTGTAAACTTGAGAGGGCAGGGGCCATATTTTATGAATTTTTATATCTCCCATCTCTCCAGTATGGTGACCTGCCCATAGTAGATACTCAGAAAATTTTGTTGAGTCATTGATTCATTTATTCCCTGAATCAAATGAGAATATTTGTAAAATGCTTACTAGAATGCTTGGTATACAATAGGTGCTATATAAATGCTCATTCCCTTTCTTCTCCTCAATAATAAGATTTCTTCTTAAGAGTAGTTTGGTAGGCAGCAGTATAGGAAGGGCATCCAGGAATTCTGTATTATGCTTATAGCACTGATTTCCCTCATGGCTTAAAAGATGAAGCAAACAGAGCCCAGGAACACATACTTAAATGTTGAGCAATGGTGGCAGGACTTTTAAGATTTACTGCATGTGAGAACCATAGTGGTAAATGGAAACAAGGTAGTGAGATTGTTTCATTTACAAAGTTGAGTAGCATACAAGGGGGTAGAATACCCCCCCCCCCCCAAGTACTCGAACCCTACTTAGGCTCCCTTAGAACTAATACAAGATGACTAGTTTCTCATCTCTACCCCTGCTATAGTCACCATAGAGGAAGGTATATTGCCTCTATGGTACTTGGACTCTAAACGCTAAAGGATGTTGCAGATTTAAAGAAATAGAGAAAAGGTGTTGGATTTGGAGTCTGAGGACCTGAGTTGGAATGCCATCTTTTCCAGTGTGACCCTGGGCAAGTTGCTGGCTTTTATTTTCCTCATCCACAAAATGAAGGGTTGGATTTAATGGCTTCTGGGGTCCTTTCTACATCTATGATCCTATAAATAGGACTTCCTTGCATTCAAATAAAGTCTAAAAAATGATCCTATCCTCGATGAGACCTGACCTGTCCTTCATATCCCTAAAAGAAAAATGCTGAATTAAGATGAATGTGCTGGACAAACTCTGTGTGTTGAGACAAGTGTTTGTTTTGAAGGAAGAAACCAATAATTTTCTGAAAGCCATCGAGGAAGCCAATATGAAGATGCAAGCAGCAGAAACCAGCCTCGAGGAGCGAGACCAAAGGATTGGGGAGCTGGACAGACTAATTGAACGCATGGAAAAGGTAGCCCCAACGCTCTCCTTTCCTCCCTTTCTCTGAAACTCCCACGTACTGTCACAACTCTCTAGAGCCAAGACCTGTGTCAGCATTCTGCAACTCTTCTTTTCATGATAGCAATGAAAATGTAAATGTAAAAAGGTTTCCCTGGCACTGATGGGCATGGGGTAGTGGTGGGAGGGCCAGTATGGCTGTGAATGTAGGACACATTTTTATAGGAGGAGGTTGTGAGTGGACTGATGAGTAAAGAACATTCCTCTGGAGCAGGGGTTCCCAAAATGTGGTTTGGGGACCCCTGGGGTTCTCTACAATGGCTCTGTGAAGTAAAAACTATTTTTCTAATAGTTACTATAACATTTTAGTTCTAATACAGTAAATATTGAGAATTATAACTCAATTAACAAAGGCTCTTTGGGTCCTTAATAGTTTTTAAGAGTTTAAAGGAATCCTGAAGCCAAAAAGTTTGAGAACTGCTGCTCCAGAGGGTAACTGATTATTAAAGTCATGGAAGAGAGGAGGCTAAGAGAAAGAATTAGTTACAGGAAAGAAAAGAATGAAGAAAATAAAGGAGGAAGAAAAGAGATGAGGAACAGGAAAGAGAAAAGGAAAGGATGGGTGAGTTTCTACTTAATTATGTAATGGCCTGGCATAGAGTAATCACTTAATAAATGCTTATTGATGGAGTATCTTCTAATTACGTTTGATGGCCCAGGACTAAGATTAATGGAAGACTGTGGCCGGACCTCTTTTGACTATTTTTGCTAAGCAGAGCTGAGCTTAATGAAGCCACTGACCATAGTGACCCCTCAGAGACTTGGGAGAAAGGAAATCCCAGCGTCCTTAAATACTTTTATAGAGAAAAACAGGAAGAAGGAGCTGGTACTGACTACATTAAACTTAAATAGCTCTTTCTACTCCCTCAAGTGAAAATATTACCCGGTTCCATGAGGTGAAATTTGGGGCCCCAAGCAAAAATTTCAAAAGGGGTTTTGCCTTTTGTTAGCTGAAAAATTCATAGCTCTCTAGTGCTTGCACAGGGATTAACTGAAATAGGAAATGTAGTAAATTCAGTGTTTATGGAGCCTGAGGGGTTCCTAGTGGCTTTCAATAAAGCTAATATGTGCATTTGGGGTACATGGAAGCTTACTTCAGCCTGTAATAATCTGACCTGCTTTTCCCTAGGAATGCAATTCTCTCCTGCTGAATGGCTAAACCCTCTAATAAGCTTGCTGAAAATTAAAAGAATAAGTGGAATGTATGAGGGAGTCCTCCTGTCTCTCTGTAGACATATACCTTACCCAGGGACAGTGTCCTATAGCAGAACAATCAATGGATTTGGAGTCAGAGAATCTAGAATAACTATGGGCAAGTCATCGACCTGCTCGTGGCCACAGTTTCTTCATCTGTTAATGAGGAAATTGAACTAGATGGCTTGTAAGGTCCTCTAGAACTATGATAACTTTGTGGTATTTTCTAAATAGCCCCTGAATTGTGTGTGTGTGCTGGGGTTGGAGGGTGCTTTAAAGATTTAAATGCAGGCAGTTCTGCTATAACTGGGCATATCCATTCTTTCAAAGCACTACGCTATACAAAATCACACAATAAAAACAAGGCTTGTGAGGAAAATGGAGCTGGGGTAGAATGTCCAAAAGCTCTATTGGTAAAGAAAGATGTAGAAACCTAATAAAATGGTAGAACAGGTTTATACATGCTAAATTGTTAAGACATATGCAAATACTATGATAAACAGTGGCCTTGTGAGCAGCGGTAGCAGTAGCAACTTGGATAGGTCACCATTCTGAGGAAGTCAGAGGGGAAAGGGTAGGGAAGGAGATGGTGCAGACTAGCCTTTCTCTTCTTGTATATCAGAAGATACACAATTAACACGGCACTTTACCTCAACCAAGACAGGAAGTTTCCTTGTGGGAGTAGGTGTTGGAAGGGTGGCAACTTTTGAGTTATTGTGAAGAGCTGTAGTTTTCTGCATTCTCACTGTTTCTTTTTCTAAAACAAATTTTATTGATGTCTTCTATTTCTTACATCACTGTAGTTAATACCAACTATCCCTTCCCCTCCCTTTCCCAGAGAACAGTTCCATCTTTGTTGTCATTTAGTTGTTCAGTCTTGTCTGACTCTTGGTGACCCCATGGATTGTAGTGTCCCTGTTTCTTGGCAAAAGTACTGGAGTGGTTTGCCATTTCCTTTTCCAATAGATTAAGGCAAACAGAAGTTAAATGACTTGCCCAGGGTTACATAGCTAGCATCTGAGGTTGGATTTGAATTCAGATCTTCTTGACTCTAGACTTAGTGCTGTCTCCACTAAGCCACCGTATGGCCAACACTATTTTTTTAGAGAGGAAAATAATCAGCTCAACTGATCAATACATATGTATAATGTATGATACCTGTGGACATTCCACCTCCACAAAGGGGTAGGTTGGGGGGTGGAGCTGGGGAGTGTGTTATCATAACTCTTGCTTTGAGTCCTGCTTGATCGTTATAATTTGCTACATTTACTTTTTATTTTTGGTGTGTAATTTTTCTTTCCATTCACATTGTTGTAGCTACGGCACATATTGCTTTCTTGACTCTCTACATCAGTTCGTATAGGTCTTTCCATACTTTTCTATATTTATCACTCACATCATTTCCTACAGCACAGTAAATTTTCTATTCCACAGTAAATATTCATATGCCACAATTTATTTAGCCATTCTCCAACTGATGAGCATCTACTTTGTTTGCAATTCTTTGCTTTCACAAGCAGTACTGTGTAAATTTTTTGTATATATAGAGGCATGTTTACTGTTTCTTATTGAAGAAACTGTGCAGAAGCAAACTTGAAATTGTGTTCTGTTCAAAATATCCCCTAACATATTAATCATGTTGGAACAAACCAAAATAGACCCTTTCCCTTTTGCCACCAAACCAATACTTTAATTTTGGGATTACTTAACTTGGGAATCTCAAATAATCCTTAAATCATTCCTGGTTTTTCTTCTGACAGAAAAAGGTTTTATAAATGCTCTGCTATAACCTCTCCCCTAAAAACAACTGCCAGCACTATACTTCCCCATACTTCCTGACATAGCAATGAATATTAGAATAAGCCAAGTCATGCCATCTATATTAATTACAGTTTATCAACACTTCCAAGCAACTATTTGGAACTCTAGATTTAATATCTCTGATTTAGAAGTCTGATGGGATCCTCAAGGGTATTTTGTTTTTTAAAATTAAATTAATAATTTTTAATTAACAAAAATCCATTTAATCTTGCTCCCATCCCTCATTTGAGAAAAACAAAAGAAAAGCAAAACCCAGCATCAAATATGCATAGTCAAGCAAAATGTGTTATCCATGTTCGAAAATACGTGTCTCATTCTGCACTTTGAGTCTGTCATCCTTCAGCCAGGAAGTGGGTAATATGCTTCAACATCGGTCATCTGAAATTTTGGTTGGTTTTTGCATTAATTAGCATTCTAAAATTTTTGAAAATATGTTTTTACCATGCTATTATCATTTATAAATTGTTCTTCTGCACCTGTTCATTTCACTCAGTCCAAGGTATTTTAAAACTAAGTTTGAGAAATAGTTGTATTATGGTAAAGTGGAGGCTAAAGATTATCTTGTGGTTTTTTGAGGTCAGAGTCTCTTCTTCAATAAATTAGGCTGTCCTCTCTCACTCTCCTTCCTCTGTTACACTGATATATAGTCCAGGTTCTATATTACTATATAGTCAAGGTTGTACCATATAATTTTCTGGATGAAATGGGTCCCAATTTTCTTTCCTAGTCCTTCCCAATCATGTCTAATATTCTGCAAAGTGGACAGTGACCTTTGCCATGATGGCAGCAGGGCAAAGGTCATCAGCTTTGCCACTCCTCTAAGCCTCCTCAGTGTTGAGTTCCTCTTTGAGGCTTATGCATGCTTTAAGGTAGTTTTTATGACTGTTGTAACCAACTGCTATGGCATGAGGAGAACTGAAAGATATTTGTTTATACAGTGCTGGACCTGAAGACAGGAAGATCCAAATTCAAATTCCTCTTCATATAGTTGGGCAATTCATTTAACCTTTCTAAATCACAATTTCCTCTTCTGTAAAATGGGGAAAATAATAGCACCTGCCTCATAGGCTTGTTGTTAGGATAAAATGAGATAGTATATGCAAGCATTTTACAATTTTTAACATACTATGCAAATGCTAGCTATTATTAATATGAGAATGAGGGTTGGGACACTTTCTCACTCTGTATTTATGATCTGATGAGTCAAAAAGAAAAACGTTGATGTCAGCCAGATGATCCAGCCCTTAATCATGTCTCAGTTAGAGTGAGTGAATTCCTTCCAACTCTTATCAAGCCCCTGGGAGCTAGCATGTTTGCCCATTCAGATTGCCTTGAAGTTTTGGTGTCTGAGATAAGTGCTTAGCAACACCGGAGGAAGGATGGCAGAGTTGTTGACCTTTGCTCATTCCTTTCCCCTTAGTAAAGTCTCCTGTTCCCCCTATAATTCTTTTGTGAACTTGCTAAGTTCTTTCTTTGTCATATGGTGTTTTCTTAATTAAACTGTTTGTTTGATATTCAGATTATAGTATCCATTTTTCAAATTCAGGAAGGCCATCTAGAATAAGTACCTTCACTGTTGCTGCTCTGATCTCTTCTTCAGCCCCTGCAATCTGACTTTTGACCTCATCATTCTACCAACGTTACCAATGATTTCTTCATTGCCAAGTCCAATGGTCTTTTCTCAAACCCTCATTCTTGAACTTTCTGCAGCGACACTGTTGATCACCCTCTTCTCCCTGATATTCTTTTGTCTCTGGCTTTTCAGGATACTGATCTCTCCTGATTCTCCTCCTAACTTCCAGACCATTCTCTTTCAGTCTCCTTTTCTATATCTGCATTTAGATCACATCCTCTAACCATAAGTATCCCTCAGAGTTCTATCTAAGCTCTGGGCTACTTCAAATTTACCTGCTTTCCCTCACTTTGTAGCAAAACTTCTAATCTCTCAGTGGCTAATTTCATCTCTAGGAATCTGCAGGAAAGCCTAGTAATGAGACTAATTCATAGTATGTATGTATAAATACCAACACCCCCTCATCCTGGCCCTGGTATTTTCATCTTGCAAAGAAGATTCTTGTTAACACAAATGATTCAATGGTGGGATTTCAGGTAGTGTAACAAAGTAGAGTGAAGAAATCCATAATGTTGGGGTCAGACACATTAAGGCTATATGCCTTTAGTTCTAAATCTGTAATTCTAATGACCATTTAGAAGGGGTTCTTAAATTGGGCCCTTGGGCAGATATTAGAGCATCCATGAAATTGGATGGCAAAAAAAAATCTTTATTGTCACTAACCTTCAAATAAAATTTAGCATTTCCTTCAATTATGATTTTGAAAAAATATCCAATCAGTTGTCATGTCCTGTTATTTCTACCTTTGGATTATCTCTTATAGATATTTCCTCAGAGACTACCAGTAGGTTTTCCTGTATATTTAATATTAATACATAGCTGTTCTTTGGTTTGGTTTTGTTATGTTTTTGGAGGCAGTTGGGTTTAAGTGACTTGCTAGTAAATGTCTGAGGTCACATTTCAACTCAGGTCTTCCTGACTTTAGAGTATGTGTTCTATCCACTGCACCACCTAGCTGCCCCTAGTACACTGTTCCTTGCATATTTTCTTCTCCTTTTAGACTATGAGCTTCTTGATAGCAGGGAATGTTTTTTGCCTTTCTTTTGTATCCCTGGAACTTAGCACAGTGCCTGGCACATAGTAGGCACCTACTAAATACTAGGTGATTGACTGAGAAGGTGTACATAGGCTTCATGCTCCATGGTACAAAAAATGGTTAAAAACCCCAGTCATTTGGGAAGCCAGCCTTCCCTAGCAGCCAGGATGGTTACTAGCCTTTTTTTTTAAACTTTGAGCAATTTCTATAAAGTCTTTCTGGAATAAAGATGATTAAACACACCAAATACCATCGAGGAGGCCATCTTGGCAGGAAGTAGGGTTGGGGGTGAACAGTAGACTGGGGAAGAGTTCATTCAGATCACACACAACTGCATGCTTTTTGCTAGTTTCCTATTTTGCCTAATTTTGGAGAAAAAGGGACCCTGGGAATCATCTCATCCAATTCCCTAGTTTTGCAGGTGAGGAAACTGAGTCCCATAAAGATTAGATGTCTAAGTGAAAACTCCTAGTCCAGAGTTTCTTTCTCAGCATCAGCCATTTCTGAATTTGATCCTTCTTAGTCTGAATTTCCTGTAAACTTGTGCATAGGCATACAAATGTCCCTGAAGTCCTTATGACTTTCTCTTGATAGCTTTAGAATAGTTTCCTCTCCTTTAAATTATCATTTCCATTTAGGCCTGGAGAAATGTCTCCTTAGCTAAGCTAAAATTTGGCATGTCAAATTACAACCCTTCTCCCAACCCTACCCTTACCCCGTACCCCCTGTACCTTATAAATCTTTGAGAGCAGAAGTGCTGCCAGACCCTTATCAGGTGTGGGAACAGCCTGCCAGGAAGAATGAATTGTGGTACTGTTTGTATCCTTACTTCCTATCTCCTGACCTTGCTTCTATTTTTGGACTTTACTCAAGGGCGAATTTCTACTTTATGAATGGCTTGTCAATTACACGGTTTAATTTGTAGTTCTCCTGACTCACGATATTGCAAATATTATCTTGATACAATTAAACTCAAAGTTAGATCCTATGGTCCTGTTTCACTACCATTTTTTTTCCTCCAGTAGTTTATTAATAAGTACTTTCACAGACCTGTGATCTCATCCTTGTGGATACTCTTTCTGTGGTTCCTTCTCCTATATAATTATTTTCTGTATCTTTCCATAAATCTGCTTTAGAGACTGAACCAACCAACCAATCAATTAACAAATACTAAAAGTCTACAATGTACCAAGCACCATGATAGGCCCTGGGGATATGAAGGACAAAAATTAAAGCAACACTTGCCTCCCAGCAGCGTGGGTACAAGGATGTGTTCCAATAAATTAAAGGATTTCTTGTGGTTCTTTTAACATGTTGGGGATACCAAAGAACCTTGGGGGTAGTTCTTCTGTTGTCTCGCAGTCTCACTATGTGACTCATCATGACGTATGGGAATGGAATTGTGGGGAGAAGAGAAATAAGAAAACTTTCCCCTTTCCTTTATCTTACGAGGAGAAAGTTCTTTATTAAAATGCCTGATTTCAAATATCTAACAATATTTGCATCAATACAGTTTGACATTTAAATTTGTCTTTTACTAGAGTATTAAAAAACCACCTTTCAATATCCTTTGCATTGTAAAGAGGTATATTGGAAGGGGGGGTATTTTTTAAAGACCTATAACTGTCCTTTACATTGGCAGAAGTGTCAAACACAATGGCCCGTGGACCACATGTGCCCACAATACTTCTTTGTGTGACAAAACACTAATTGAGAAATATTTAGCAAAAAAATAAAAACATAATAAAACTTAGGTATCATTAATATGTGATTTTCTAACATATGCAACCTGCAGGAATCCTTACGTATATAGTTTAAGGGCAACCATTTCTATTTGAGTTTGATATCATTGCATTACAACATTTCTAATAGATGGTTACTCAGTTTCTACTTGTCTGTTTCCAGTGACAGGGAGTTTATTACCTCAGGATGCAGTCCATAGCATTGTTGGACAATTGATAGAAAGTTTTTATGTTAACTGTAATCTGCATTATAGTAACATCCCATCATTTCAAGTTCTTTCCTTTTGAATAGGAAATCGAATACCTTTTCCACTTGACCATCATTCAATTACTTGAATCAGTCTCTTCATGTCTTCTCCTCTCTAGGTTGAATGTCCTCAGGTCTTTGTCCTCTGGGGTGTAGTGGAAGGAGTGACAAATCTGGAGTCAGAAGACCTAGGTTCGCCATTCACTAGTTGTGAGACCTTGAGTCTCTATTTCCCCACCTACAAAGAAAAGCTAATAGAAATTGCATTACATACTTAACAGAGTTTGTGTAGAGAACAAATGAGATAATAGTGCTATATACACTGTTTGCCTTAGTTTCCTTATCTGTAAAATGAGCTGGAGAAGGAAATGGCAAATGACTCCAATATCTCTGCCAAGAAAACCCCAAATGGGGTCATAACAACTGAACAACTTTTATATTATTTACAGATGTAGTGTTTATGTATATGTATATGTGTAGAAATGCTATATACATGAATTGCCATAATTAAATGGCAGAGTTTGCAGATTACTCACCATTTTTTGTCATTTTCTTTTTGAGTCTGTCATTGTCAATATTTTTCTAGAGTTTGTCATTGTTTCTTTTAAAATGAGATGTCCAAAACTGAATAGGTAAGCCAGCTGTACTCTGACCAGCACAGGATATAATTGATTAGTTTTCCTAGATGAAGACAGCATATATTTCTTTTAGTGAAGTCTTAAGATTTATTGGCTTTTTTGGCAGTCCCATCCCATTATAACTTAGGCGAGAACTCTTTCCAAAGAGTATTAATTTCCCCTTCTAGAAGAGAAAGGGTTATAGGCCATTTTCTTGATAACAGCATGGCCTCCTAATGTTGACAATCTATTCAAAAAGCCAAACAATCCCCTCTTATCTGAAATTTGGGGTTGTGAAATACTTCGGGAAAGAGTTTAATGCCTCCATCCTAGTTCTCAAGTCCAAATGGCCTATTTATTTATCTTGGTAAGACCAATTTTTGTCATAGACTAAGTAAATTCCCATTTCCCAGAGTGGCTGTAGAATTTGGGGTTTTGGTTAATTAGCTCTTGTGGTGAACTAAAACCCAGCATGTGTACCATAGCAGGATTACTAAATTTCAAAGAACCAGAAGGTAGGAATACTTGATTTATAACTATATAGACCCAAATTTGCACTTTCTTTGATGATCCAGAAGGGAGTTGAGGATTTTGTAGTGCCCATGGTTACTCATTATGAGCATATCTATGCAGAGAAGCAGAGTGCCATAGTGGATAGTGTGTTGGACATGGAGCCACAAAAATCTAGTTTCAAATCCCACTTCTGACACTTCCTAGCTTATTACCTTGGGCAAGTTGCTTAACCTTTTTTAAACCTCAGTTTCCTCTTCTGTAAAATGATGTGGTAGGACTAGGAGGAAAGATTTTGAGGTTCCTACCAGTTTTAAATCTATGATCCTATAAGACAATAGATGTAGACTAGTAGGATATATAGTAATCTATGACCTTGTGATACACCTGGGCCTCTCTGATACGTATTGGAACTTTAAAAAATGAATAATTCATACTATCAACCTCCTTATTTCTAATATGTTTATTTCTCCTAAAATTTGAGTGTAGAATGTACAAACAGACAAAACTGAACCCTATTACAGATACTTGGGCTTTGTTTAAAGGTTGGTTAAACTGAGTTTAATATATGAATAATTGTCTTGGAGGGCTTTTTTTGATGAGTTAATTTAGAAATATTTCTCTTTGTTTAGGAACGCCAGCAACTTCAGCTA
Organism: Notamacropus eugenii; assembly: GCF_028372415.1. Classification (NCBI taxonomy): domain Eukaryota; kingdom Metazoa; phylum Chordata; class Mammalia; order Diprotodontia; family Macropodidae; genus Notamacropus; species Notamacropus eugenii. The sequence continues at coordinate 138,947,944 of NC_092872.1, read as the reverse complement.
CAGTTGCTTCAGCATGAGACGGAAATGTCGGGAGAAGGTGTCAGCACAGATTTTGACAAGAAAAGGTAAGCTATAACATGTCTTGTCTTAAAATGAATGGCCTTGGTGCTCTAGCATTTGTCTTTGAAATGCTATCTCTATGGGCCACACCTTGCCTAGATAGAGCTCTCATTTTCACATCATTTATCTTATTTGTAGGGAGTTTTAGTAGTTTGTGTATTGGGACATTTCAGAACCATGGCTTAGTGGATAGATACCAACCTCAGAGCCAGAAAGACATGAATTCAAATCCTGCCTCTGACATGCTGAACAAGTCAATGAACCTCTCAGTGTTCAAGACAACACTCTGTGTTGAAGAGAAGGTGCTGACCCACATTGGTAGAGGGGCTTCCTTGTCCGGGAGTTCCCCAGGTCAATGAAATCACAAATCTAGTTCCTAGCCCTCTTTAGGGAAAGTTCAGTCTGTGAAATGTTTTCCAGTCTTTGATTTGTGTAAGGGGCTGACTTTTTCATTGATCAACAGAACATATTATTTTGATGAAGAATCACCATTGAGACCAATTCCAGTTTCCAAAAATTTGACTGTCTCTCCTACCCTGTTCCTACTTGTTTGGAGAAATTGTTAACCAAAACTTTCTTTGTACAAAGGAAAATTACCTCCAACTGTTTGTTTTATATTGAAAATAGGAGAGTGGTTTTCATAAGCAACAGAAACGTTGCTAATCCATGAAAAATTCCAAGTGGAGCAAATGTTTCAAGAGAATGGTACTGCTTTATCTTTTCTTCCTTTACAACTAAAGGCTTTTTGAAGTGATAGGATTCTTCTTTTTCTCAAGACCAAGTAGTTTAATGCCTCCACCTCCAGCCCAGTACCATTCATTCTAGGGCATAAACTGTAGGTGATGGATAGTTAAAGCTTGAAACAGCCATACTGTCTTTCATGGATCATATAAAGATACCTCATTAAGCTACAGGATTCCACAAAACATTGCTTGGAATCAAATACAGTGAATTCAGCAAATCACTTATTAAATACTGACTCTGCTTGATGTTGAGAATACTACAAAGAAAAAAAATAACATTGTCCTTCTCCTCAAGAAGTTTGCAGTCTAATTTGGGCAAATGCATCTCCCTGAAAAAAAGATGATGGCAGTTAAAATGAAACGGAACAACAGAAAAATGCAAAATATTATAGGAATGTTTGTGATTAGAAAACAAAAATGTTTATTACTTCCCAACGTGATTCTCTTTCCTTTAGACCAATGCCAATCACAGGCATGGTCTTTAACTTTTATAGCTATAAGAATACTGAAGTTGGAGTCAAAATACTCAGGTTTAAGACACACTTCTATCACTTTCTAACCATGTAATCTGGGACAAATCGCTCTTTGAGCCCCTATTTCTTCTCTTATAAAAATGGTGATGGTAATGACTGTCCTATCTGGATTATCGTGGGGATCAGATAAAATAGTGACCATGAAGGACTTTGTAACTGTAGACTTCTATACAAACCTAGCTTTTCTGTTTCAACTTTGTCTTCTTTTCAACAAAATAGAGGTTAGCAAGGTTATGGTTCTTTTTAACAATTCATTTTATTAGTGGCTACTGAAGGAAGTATATCTGAATAGGCATTGCTAATGAATAGACATTGAAAGGATGCCGGATTTCACATCTTGGTACTAGGCTGTTTCTTTAATAGTTTGACTATATGTGTTGACTATATTGCCTCCAAAAGTAATTTAGTTGTTTTACATTCTCCTGATGTCAGGTATCAGCAGCTGGAGGAGGCAGCAGCTAGCCTGAGAGAACGCATTAGACACCTGGATGACATGGTCCATTGCCAGCAGAAGAAAGTCAAGCAGATGGTTGAGGAGGTAAGCTTTTCATAAAGTATTATAATGCCAAAAATTCTGCCCACAGACTTTAACAGCCAATTAGGAATGAGGAATCTCAAGCCAGTCTGCCAGATCTAGGCCTCTGCTTGATTTCATCAGCTCTTAGGTCAAATTATTCTGACCACAATCCTTTCAATACAGGGCCCCAACACAGGTTTCTGTGGCTATCCCATTCATGATGTAGATGCGTGAGGTTGTAATAGATACCCAAGTGAACAATTTTCAAAACTTATTTTGATACCCATAGTCCAGTGTTGCACAGGGTACGATGAAAGCTGTTTGCCTCGACTAGTTTGGCTACCAACCTGTCTAAGTCTCTTTCTGTCTCCAACTTTATCTCCTATTTCCCTCTCCTCTCTCTCTCTGCTTTGCTCTCCATTTCCTTCCCTTTCTCTTCCCATCCATCCTCTTCTTTCCTTTGCCTATCTTCCTTTGTTCCTCTTTCCCCCTTTTCTCTCTCCTACCATATTCCTTCCTTATTTCTCTATGCTTTTCCCCTCTCTCCATTTTCCTGTTTCTTCCTTACTCTTTCCCTTTATACTTACTGCTTCCCTAAACTAGCTATTATGTTGAACCAAATTATATCATTAATATCTATTGTACTTGTTGAATAAAGTTTCACGTTCCTTGTTCTTAATAGACATAGTAAGTAAGTCAAGTATTTTATATTTCTTTAGAAAAAACTTGAAAATTAAGTTTCCTTTTACTTCTGTAAGGTTCCTCTTACCTTTGAAGAGGGGAGTTCATAACCCCTGATTTCTGTCATAAAGTTGGATATTGGTTATTTGGTACCATGGTACAGTATGCCACAAGTTATGCATTTGTGAGTCATTTTTCTTACACAAATTTTAAAATTACTTCCAGTGCCATTTCATTTGCAAACCTGATTAAAAAGAGAAGCATTGACATTCCAGCTGGTTAGTAAAAATTCCTCAGGGTCTGATTCCCTTTCTCATAAAAAGGGAGGTTTCAACCTAATTAGACCCCTGGTGAGGAAAGTAAATATTGAAAAGATATATATTTACATTGGGTATTGCTGTAAACATTTGAAATTTGCTGATTATGTTTTGCCAATATAGAAAAATGGTGGAATTACTACTAAGGTTGGGGGCATGGAGTGGGAAAGGGGAAAGGCTTTTTGTTTGGTTGCTTTAAAATATGGTTTAATTAGCATCTTGGCCTAAAATAAGAAATCAAATCATATCATGCTGTATTTTGTGAGTCTTTTTTGTTGGCTCTGGCCTTTTTGGATTGTTGTCATGCCCTTGGCTAGTCACATATATCCTTCCCCTTCACTTCACACCCCCACCCCGCCTTTACCAGCCCTTGTGCCACTGGACAGCTGCTCTGGCACCCATGATCCCTGTACCGTAGAAATAGCCTCCCTATTGGTTATTGTAACGAAGTCACTTTCCAAAGGGCAAATGTTGCTTGTCTGTTAGTCAGTTACGGTAGGCAAAGCTTGTTCTCAATATTACGCAGGAATTTCTTAGAGACGGTAAAAAGAATCAAGAATCTTTTTGTGTTCCATGACAGCTTGGGAGAGATTCCATTCAGTGTTTCTCTAATGCTAGATACTGAGGAAGCCATAGGATGCTTTGTTGTGCTATTGCCCTCAAAATTCCCTACCCGGTTTGGGGGCAGAATCTTTTCCTTTTAGAGAATATTAGCTTTCTTTCTTCCTTTCTTCTACCACATCACTTCTTAAACTGCAAATATTTAACATTTTGTCAAATTGCTCCCGACTCCAGTCCCACATCTTCCTCAGAATCTAGTAACAGATTACTAAATTTCCAGGCATTGTGCTAAACACAAATGTAAATGTATGTAAATTTCTGATTGTGCTATAGCCAAATTTAGGAAATTCATTTCAACAAATATTGCATATTCAGGAATGCTGGCTTTCATCTTCTTTGGTGGTTTGGAAATCTCTGTTCTTCATCTCTCATCCAAAATATAACCAAGACACAATTTTTAAAGACAAAACATTATTGTGAATAACTAGGTGCCCTAAGGCAAGAGGAGAGGGGATTGTAGTGAATGCCCATATCCTGTGGTTATATAGTTAGTCTACCCAGATAAGGAAATGTAAATACTACTAATATATCTAAACCCATTTGTTGAAGAAGTTACAGTTCATGAGAAATGATGATGGGTGTGCGTATGTATACCGTGTGTGTATGTACACATGTGTGTGTATGTACATGGCTGAGATGGTCCCTCAGGCTATGAGCCTGAGAAGACCTTATTTTAAAAATAGAAATATGATACTCCCAAATCAGATGTTTTTGAAGAGTACTATATCTGTTCCTTCTTTTAAACAAAAAATCATGTTTTAAACCAGCATATCAATCATATATTCCTTTTATTTTCTGTTTGCCTCAAGTTGCAGAGAAAATGAGTGGTTTGAAATTTCAGTTGCTCTAGTAATTAACATGGCAACTTTGGGGGGGGGGGGCGTTGTTTTTCAAAGACATTTTCAAAGTATTTTGACAAAATGAAATGCATCCCGAGGAGGGTGATCACAGTGGTGTGAGGGATCTGAAAATCATGTCCTGTGAGCAGGACCAGTAGAAGGGATTGGCCAGATTTATCCAAAGGATTAAGCCTAAGGAGAGAAATGACATCTATCTTCACAGTTTTGAAGACCTATCATGTTGGGAAGAGCAAAGATTTGTGCTGTGTTGCCTTAGAGGGCAGAAGCGTAAATCTCAAAAAGAGGCAGATTTCAGCTCATCTTAAGATTGAACTGTCTATTGAACAGAGCTGTCCACCAAAGGAGTATGATGCCCTGGGAGGGAGGATGGTTGGCTATCTGTCAGGACTTTGAAGAAAGAATTGCTCATTTGAGTGGAAGGTTGAACTAGATGACCTTGAAGTTCAAATTTTGACTCTAAAATTTTTATGATCTGAAGTACATCTGGTTTTTTACTCTATAAAAAATCCCATATATCGTATGATGGCATACCATAATTCAGGGAGCTGTCAGCATTTTCATTACTTTGGGAAGGTGGGTCAAATGAGCACAGTCAAAATTAGGTCATATCGTAAGGATGGACTTTGAGAAGCAAATGGACTTGAGAGATTAGTTGTGAAATCTTGTTCCAGTGAGTCAAGCATCTGTTTATCTGGCTACAGAGTTAGCTTTTATTGGTGGCAAATGGTTTGAGTAGTTTCCCTTATATTGTATTGAAGCCTGAAAGCTCATGAGTATTGTGGACTGAGGGATTACACTCACTGCTAATGTTAATCCATGAATGATGTTTCATTTTAGTTATATCTATGAAGAAATTCTATACGTTAAACTAAGTGCTTTCCATTTAAAATCAAACTACCCAAAATTACACTACTGTGTGGTTTTCTGGATGTAATCCTTTCTGCAAAAACAAAAACAAAAACTCATCTTTCATGTTACTTGAAGTTCTTAAGCTACTTATATAGTCATTCCCATATTGAAAGCATGTAATATATGTAATATATATGTACATATCTATATGCATATACACACATATGTGTATATTTACATGTATGCATTCTTATGGACATATACACACATGTATACATATACACACAAATGTAAAAAGAAGTCGGAAGTTGTGGGCCCAAGTTCCAGCTCTACCACTAACTGTGGAACATTGGGCAGATTGTTTCTCTTATCTGAGCCTCGATTTTTTTTTGTTAAAAATGAGAATAACAGCTGTTCTACCCACCTCATACAGCTGTTGTGAGAGAAAAAACCTTTGTAAATTATAAGGTTCTGTATGAGTATGATCTACATATGATCCTAATGTAGAACTTTACACATGACTAGAATGATGAGCTTTGCTGTTATGTTTCAGTCATGTCTGACTCTGTGGCCCCATTTTTGTTGTTTTTTGTTTTTGGCAAAGATACTGGAATGGTTTGTCATTTCCTTCTCCAGCCTCACTCAGGCAAAAAGGATTAAATGACTTGCCCAGGATCACACAGCTAGGAAGTATCTGAGGCCAGATTTGAACTCAGGAAGATGAGTCTTTCTGACTCCAGGTCCACTGTAACACCTAGTCACTAGAAAGATATAAGATGTTCAGGAAAGAAGGGCAGAGAAAGAAAGGAGCTGATCTCTTGTACATGAAGGATATATACATATATTCAGCTGGAGAAAGCTGAAAGATAAAATGCCTTCTCAAGAAGATGACAATCTAAGAAATATGGCCCTAATTAGACAGATGAAATGACTTGGACTTGTCTGGTTAATAGAAACGACTATAAGGGTCACAACTTCAAATGAATGTAAGGCTATTATATAGTGGGTGCTACCCAGCTGTTCTCTACTTTTGACTTAAGGTCAGAACAGGAATGTTCTCTCCTCCCTCCTTGTATTCCTTAACTGGACAGCCTTTGAGGGGGAAGGGTAGACCATACCTTGGATTAGGCTTCATGCATTATACAGTATATATAGATTAGGTACCAAGCTTCCCAAATGTGTGCCTGGCACACAGTGAGCCTTTAATAGATGCTGATTGATTGTCAGTTGTCTTGCAGCAGAAAGAGAGAAGAATGAGACCAGAAGAGGGTAAATTATTTTATTATCATTAAAATTTGTATAATCTACTTCCTTTTATTTGTATAATCTACTTCCTTCCATGAGCACATATTTTAATGCCCAGCTGAGGGGAAGGGCGAGCATACACAGGAATGAACTAATGGGGTTGAATTCACCAGTCCACCAAGGAAGACAGTTAAATTCTCCTCACTCCCAGCTCCGTTTGCCTCTGTAGGCCTGGGCAAAGTACTTAACTGCTGTTAGCACCTCTTTAAACCTTCAGACTTCAGCAAATATGGTCATTCACACCTCTTCAATTGCTCTGAGCCAGGCTGCTGCCTTTGCCAACCAAAGCATCCCACTCGCCTGTGGAAAAATAATGTGTAGAAGACAAAGAATCTCATAATGTTTCTCAGATTTAGGGGAGTTGGGGAGGGGGTGGGAAATATGTGAGTGAATGGTTTTATAATTACATATTTATGCAAATGCGTACACACATTCTTCTTTAGATGAATGAAGAGTCACTTACGTCACTCCTGTGGCACTTTCCATTTCAACCAGCAGAGAGCATTCCAATTATGTCCTCCATCTGAAGTCTCTTTGGTTGGGATCTAATACTTCTTTCTCTACAAAAAGTCACTTCAAAGGACTTTCCTGTAAGAGATCAGAGGCAGGCTTGGCTTACTGCATAAGAAAAGAGGCTGTAATGATTAGTTCTTATTTATTAAACTGGATCCTAGGTGGGTACAGGAAGGTATGAAGTCCCCAAGGTACTACTTCAGAACAGTAACCTAAACTTTTGTCAAGTATGTGCCTACGTCTTTAATTTATTTAGCTAATCCCTCAGAAGATCTTCCACCTCTGGTTCTCTCTATTTTGACCTATTCCAAACACGAGGAAAACCTCATCTGGTTGAAGTTAGGCTGATAATCCAGAGTCGGAAGCCATAAATGAAAAAAGAAACAGAAAGAAATGACCACAGAAGCATCCACATTTAAACAAGTGATGGGGAGGTTTACCAGCATGCAAGACTGTCATCATCTCCTGCTGGTACATTGCACCATCTCCTGTTCTCCAAGAGTTCTTAGGCTGTCACAACCACAAATAATGACCAGAGACTGCTTGATTTCTGGCTGATGCCCTTGTATATAAATAAAAGTCTTGCAGAGGCTGTCCAGATAGATTGAGAGTGAAGATTTTTCCAAAGTAGAGTGGATGTCATGTTTAATAGGAAGCAGAGATCAGGTGGAATACAATACGTCCCATTTCTGTATGAGCTATACCTAGGGATTGCCAATAACGGAACATGATTTATTTGTCCTCTTCGGACTCTGGTGCCCTAGGACAAGTACCAGTATCTCTCCATCCCTTCCCCTGCCTGGTTTAAAATATTCAGGAAGTGTCTGTGAAAGTTGGCTGTTCTCTAGTTTCTTAAGAAGGGAACAGAGCCTTGTAGTGGTGAAGCCTGCCTGTAATCCTCACTCCTGGGGAGGCTGAGGTTGGTGGATCACTGGAGCTTAAGCATTCTGAGCTTCAGGAAGACTGTCTACACTGAGTATGGCACCAGTATGGTGAGCTCCAAGGGGTGGTGGGGGCAGGCACTGTGCTCTTGGCTGCAAAGGAGGGGCCAGACTGCTCAGGTTGTAAATGGAGCAGGTCAAAGTTACCCTTTGTTTCACAAGTGGGGTCAGAGATAGGGTTGTGCTGTGCATGGTCAGTGCATCTGTAGTGTGGGTGAGATGGGGAGATTTAATCTGAAAGAAAGTAAAGAAGGAAGGAAAGAAGGAAGAGAAAGAATGGAGGAAAGAAAGAAATTCAGAGTAATTCAGGTTTTGATTTTTTTTAAGTATCAAAATAAAAACACCTTTCTACAATTTCTAAGAAATTGTTTTTCATAGAATAAGCTAGAAGAGACCTTAGAGGTCATCGAGTTAACTAGAATTCTTAACCTGAGGCCTAGGAACCTAATTTGTTCCAACATTTTGATAACTGTATTTGAATAGCATTGGTTTCTTTTATAATTCTATGTATTTGATTTTAAAAAATTATTCTATGATTGGGCCCATAGGCTTCCTCAGACTGCAAAGGGGGTCCATGACACAAAAAACATTAAGAATTTCTAGTGTGACCTTCTCACTCTATCAATGAAGAAAATGAGATTCAGATTGGTGATAGGATCAGTGGAGCATGATCTCAGGCTAGAGGGGACCTCAGACTTGTATTGCAGAGAAGCCAATGTGAAAAATCTTATGTAAGTATATATGTGTCCCACTTAGAATGAGTATACGTTCATTTTGGGTAGGAAAAAACAAGGTGGACCTACCTGCTACCCATGTCACGAAGGCATTTTTTGTAGAATTTTAATTTATTTTTTTCTTTTGAGACCTCAAAACTAAAACCTAGCTCTTTTGGCTAGCTGTTCTTAACTCTTCTCTGTATATACTGCTACTGATCTTCAATAATTTCCATCTTCAAAATCTCCCTTACTTGTAACATTTATGCACACACATTTTTTGTTCTGTTTCTTTTTCCCTACATTTTTTTTTTAACATAATTCCTCAACACACACAGCCATTTGTTGGCCCTTACCTATATATATTATACAAGCTGAACCATACATGTGCTGAATTTCAGACTGTGTATCTTGCCATTGGCTTTGTATTCAGTCTATTTTTCTTTTCTAAAGATAAAAGGTAAAATCTGCCTTGTCTTTACTGGTTAGAGATTCGTGGTCTCCGTCACTAGGTCACACAATTCCATTTTAAAAGGGGGAGGGGAAAAGGAAAATTTTCTGTAGAATCTAGAACCCTAATCAACTGAATTGAACTGTTTCTAGATCATGTCACACGAGCTCTTCTCCAGATTTAGTCTTCGTTTCTTTGGAAGATGATTAATGGTGACCTGATCTAAGAAGTTTTCTAATTACCCTGTGATGTACCACATGATGGTGGAAGAATATTCATGCTGAAGAGGTGATTCTTATCTATTAGCATCCAATGGCCAAAATATTAAGGAGAAGCCATTAAGAAGAAAAATCCTAGGACTATTGGTTTGGGAAAACATCCATTGTTGTTAAATACTACACAGAAAGAAAATTACATGTTGTATGCTGCAGACAGAGAAGTGAAAGAATCTTAAAGACGGATCTTTTGGAATATTTCAGAAACTGTAGGCAGACTTCAAGATTAAAAAAAAAAGAAAGTTCTGTTATTAAATCTAAAAATCCAAGTAAAAAGCAGTATTAAGGAAGTGACATTTGGAGGCTGGGTTCCAGACAATCTGTACTTGAAAAATAAAATCTTATGGACAGAAAAAAAGCTACAAATACTTCATCAAAGACATTGCATATGAGATGTGGAAAACTATGTGACGATGATCATCAATATGTCTGATTTTTGAATGAATCTGAGCTAAGGAAGTTATCCTTACAAAATCACTCTCAATCTCTCAAGAAAAACAATTAAGTAAAAAAGAAAAAATGCCGCAAAAAAATTGCTCCTATGGTTTTTAGGACCAAATAACGTACCTTTATGTGGTGGGTGTATGGAAGGATGTTCTGATAGAATCAGCACTTGAAAATTTAGCCCAGAATCTTTAAGAAAAAAAAAGCTTGATTTGATTTAGATAATTTTTCTCTCTGGACCTCAGGTTTCTCTTCTATCAGATGAGTGTGGCAGGACTAGATGGTCTCTAAAGTTCTTCCTAGGTCTAACATTCTAAGAACATCCTACCAGGCCTGAGGCAGTGATGCAGTGGAAAGAATGTTAGATTTAGGGTGCAAAGATCTGAATTTGTCTGGCTCCATCATTTGCTCACTGTGTGGCCTTGGGCGAGTCACCTAACTTCTCTGGGCCTTAGTTTCCTCATCGATAAAATGAGGGTTTTGTACTGGATGCCACTCAGGTCCTTTTCAGCTTAAGTCCAGGATCCTATGCTCTACAAGAGGAAAAAATATATTACTTCTGTTGAGACAGATGCCTTGAAATAAGACATACTTCATCTGTGCTTTGATTTTACAGTGTTTCTGAGAGGCAGCAGGGTTTGGTGGAAATAACACAGGGCTTGGGTTTGAGTTCCAATTCTACAATTTACTTATTGCACGACTTTGGGCAAGTGATTGAAATTCTTTCGATCTTCATTTCCTCATCTCTAAAATGGAGATAATAATACCCATATTAACTATTTTACTAGGCAATTATAAAGATTAAATGAGATACCATGTATAAAATGCACTCTACTCCTAATGTCCTACATAATGGCAAGCTAATATTTCTAGGGAGGCCATGGTGGTATAGTATTATAATATTTATTATAATAGCATTTATATAGATTTTGAGGTTTACAAAGTGCATTATAAATGTTGTTTTATGCTCACAACAGCTCTCGAAGGCATTTACTGTTATCTGTACTTTTACATATGAGAAAACTGAGGCACACACAGGTTAAATCACTTGCCCAAGGTCACACAGCTAATCCAAGGGAAAATTTGAACTCAGGTCTTCCTAACTCTAGGTCCAGCATTTTATTCAGCATAAGACCTAGATGCCTAGAATAAGAGTTCTTTTTATCTGTTACTTTGGACAGTCATTTAATTAGCCTCTCTGAACCTCCGTTTGTTCATCAATAAAGTGAGGGGGAGGGGTCATCAGAATAGATAGTCTAGATTTAACATTATTTGATTTCCTGGAGAAGCAAAACAAGTTGGTATGAAGTAGTATCTTACTCAACTTCATAATGTTCTCATGAAGTAAGTGGGTGGTGTAAGTAAGTGAATGAGTAAATAAGTAAGAGAGTGAGTAGGTAAGTAAGTAAGACAGTGAGTAAGTAAGAGAGTGAGACATGGAATAGCAGTCAAAATTAAGCACCTCCTACATGTCAGGCACTGTGCTAAGCACCAGAGATAAAAAGAAAGGCAAAAGGCAACCCCTTCTCTCAGGAATCTCTCAGTCCAGTGGAGGAGGAAGAAATGAAGTGAAGAAATGAGGTGTAGAGCTAAGTGATCCAAGGTCATTGATAATCACCATTTGACTTGGAAATGAAGTGACTTTAGCTAGATTATCTAGAAATCTCATGAATGCCTCAGTGGCAAACTTGATGTACCATGCTCTTTTCTAAGCATCTGTTCTTGAACTTTCCTTTAGATTGGGTTGGCCAGTGTAAATGAGGAGAGTCAGTATGGCTTAATGAATAGTGACTTGGCCTTGGATTTAGGAAGACCTGAATTCAGGTCCTTCTGATAGAGCTGTGTAATCCAGGCTAAGTCTCTTCACTGTTCATGCCCTGCAGTCACTCTTTAAGATTAAGCTGCAGATGTCTTGATCTGGGTTTGTAAAGGAAGTTGTTTTGATGAAATCACAGGTCTGACCAAACACAGCAGCAACACAAAAGTGAAGGAGAGGTTCGGAAGGCAAGGAAGTAAATGATTTTCATGTTGTAGCGTAACAGTAAAGTGTGGCTTTACTGAGTTCAAATCCAGCCTCAGAGACTTACTAACTGTGTGACCCTGGGCAAGTCACTTAACCCTCTTTCCCTCAGTTTTCTCATCTGTAAAATGAACTGCAGAAGAAAATAGCAAACCACTCCAGTATGTCAAGAAAACTCTAAATGGTGTCATACAAATGACTAAACAACCAACTGAAAAGATTAACAGTAAAATCATAGAATGTTTGAGCTGGAAGGAATTTCACAGATGATCAAAATATATAGATGAGGTAACTGAGGCCCAGAGAATGAAGGGACTTGCTATGGTCACTCAGGTGTCATTACATTAAGTTCAAATTTTGTAAGTTCCTTGAGGGCAGCACCTATTATATTTTTTGTCTATCCCCAGTAACTAATACAATATCTGCCATACAGTAGGTGCTTGAAAATGCTTGTTGATTACTTGACACCACTAACTTTTCTATCATATAATAGTGCCAAGACTAGATAGAGTAGTGGATAGAGCGCTGGACCTAGAGCCAGGAAGACTCATCTTTATTGAGTTCAAAACTGGCCTCAGACACTTAAAAGCTGTGTGATCCTGGGCAAGTCACTTAACCCTGTTTGCCTCAGTTTCCTCATCTATAAAATGAACTGGAGAAGGAAATGGCAAACCACTCCAGAATCTGTCAAGAAAATCCCAGATGGGGTCACAGAGAATCAGCCATGACTGAAATGTCTCAACAATAAAGCGCTAAGACATTGTAGAATGCAAGTTTGTTATGATATATTCAGTTTAGATAGTTACAGATTTAAGAAAGAATATGAGAAGTTTGTGTTGAAAGTACTGATTCTACGATAGTGTTTTTCTCTCAGTTTCACTGCTAGTTTTCTGCTTTGATTTTTCCTCAGTGTCTCTATATTACATTGTGTAACATTGGGAGAATCGTCTGTTTGCCTTAGTTTCCTCAACTGTAAAATGGGGAGAATAATAGCACCCACCTTACAAGGTTGTTGTGAGGATCACACGAGGTATTTGTAAAGCGTAGTGCCTGATACATAGTCGGCATTGTGCAAATGCTTATTCCCTTTTCCCTTCCTTTTCCCTGCTGTAACTTCATTTTATGAAGTATATACCGTGTAGATGTTTCATATGGTGAAATTTCCGTGATTTATCTTGCTACTACAATTCATTAAAGAGTCATAGAAAGAATTAAGTGCCATGAGCCTTTTGCAGAATGTGCCTGAACCCACTGATGATGAAAAGATTCTTGTTCAAATCTTGCCTCCAGTGGTTACTCTTTATGGACCCACAGACAAGTCACTATAGCCTATCGAGCCTCATGTGATGTAAGGTGTATGTGTGTGGAGTGTTGGACTAGACCACCTCTGAGGTATCTTTCCAAGGCTGGGTTTGAACTCAAGTCTTTCTGACTCTGGGGCCAGAACTCTATCAGCTATACCACCTAATTCCCTGATAGCCTTAAATCCCCTGGTTTGAGGAGGACCTAAGATTTTATCAACTCTAATCACTTCAAAGATACTTCTGGTATCTCTGATCCTACTTCAGTCAAGGGTAGGGTTTTCCTATAGTCTCATTGCCTTTTTTTGGGCTATATTCATCTCCTTTGAGTCCAGGGTACACCCAGCAGCAGACAGAATAGAGCTCTACTAATGTGCATTGGATAATTTTCTGACCTTTTGGATACTGAAACCTATTTCCTTCTACCTTGAAGGGACTTTCCTCAGTTTGACCTGTTATCTGCTTGAGACCTACTGCTTAGCAGGATTCTGATCCTGTATCATTGCTAGTCACGTCCTGGTGTGAGGTTGCCACTAAAAATATTTATATATAAAGAATTTTTAATAAATAGAAGTGTTAAAATTCTAAATGTCAGAATTTGGCATGATCTTGCTCTTAGTTTGATGTTTAAATATTAACATATTTTACTTAAAGTGTGAAGTTTACAGTCAATGCCAAAAATATTATATATACATAAGCCTGGTGTGTGTGTGTGTGTGTGTGTGTGTGTGTGTGTGTGTGTGTGTGTATGTGTGTGTGTGTGTGTGTAAGGAAGGCAAGAGAGGCAGCTAGGTGGCACAGTGGATGGAGCTCTGGGACTGGATTCAGGAAGACTTAAGTTCAAATCCATTCTCAGACTCTTTACACTGTGTGACTTAGGGAAAATCATCTGACCTCCATTTGTCTTAGTTTCCTCAACTGTAAAATGGGAATATAACAGCACCTACCTCACAGGGTTGTTGTGAGGATCAAAGGAGATATTTGTAAAGCACTTAGCCCTGTGCCTGGCACATAGTAGGCACTATACAAATGCTTATTCCCTTTTCCTACTGTAACTTCATTTTATGAAGTATGTGTAGTACAAATATTGTTAATATATTGTTCTCTTAAAGCTTGGCATGCTTTCCTTTCAGATGTTATTAAATAAACTCTGTTGTTGTACAGATTAGCTGCTCCTTGGGTGCCAGATATATCTAGAAGGTTCAAATTATTCCTGTGAAAGGTGGGGGGAACACAGGAGTAATCTATCAGTATCACTTAAGTACTGGGACACTTCTTGGAGGACATGCCAATGAAATGAATGTTGTTATGGCCACTTCCAGCTCTTATACAACCCTTGAGGAATGTGTCCCCTTGCCATTCATGGAAAATTCACTCTACAAGTAAGCAAGGGTACTGGGGGAAGGGGGTGACTTTAGCTTGAACTAAAGACAGTGATGAGGTCTCAACTGGGGCACACTGAACAGAAACCCCTTTGCCTTGGGGTGGGGTCAGGGTGGGGAAGATAGATTATTGTGGTGGATAGAATACTGGAGTTGGTGGACTGGATTCAAATGATGCCTCAGATACTTACTAACAGTATGACCCTGGGCAAGTCATTGTATTCCTCTGGGTCTCATTTTCTTGAAAGAGATTGTACTCAATGATGTTTAAGTTCTACTCCAGTTCCAATAATGTGGGCCTAGAACTTTTAGTAGCATTGTTGAAACATTCTTCTCCAGGCACCTCCCATAGGAGATGCCTATTTTATTATCTAAGCCTTCCTTCTATCACTAATTTATGGAAAATAATAGTTCTATACATGTGAATATTGTGTATGATTAAAAAGGGAGCAAAAAGGAAAGCTCGATAGCAGTACATACATTCACTGGAAATATGCAAACCTGCCATCTGAGTCTGAACCAATCTTGTCTAAAGAAATTTCACAACTGCTATAACTGAATCCCCAGAAACTGGCATTTGCCACTTGTGAAAGCAGAGATAGAAAAGCTTGACACAAGCTTTTTTTTACTTCTTCCTCTCAGGAGAATGACAATAAGCAATCAATTTAAACAACAAACCTTTTCTAAATTTAGATAAGAATCATCCATAATTCCTTTTCCGGGGTAGCCTATGGTGTGGTCCTGATTACAGGTGGACAATAATATTTGACTAAATATTCTCATTGGGAGGAGAGCACAGTGTGAAATAGGGGAGTCAAAAAACCTTTGCCATTTCTAACTGATTTATTGATATTAATTTAAGTCACATTTTTAAAAACTTGACCAATTCCTGGAAAATGACACAATGTACTATTTTAAAATAGTTAAAAAAAAATGGAAACCATCCACAGAGGGCTCCCTCTTCTCCCCTCCTCTCTTCATTTCTCATCACTCAGATTTCTTCCAAAAATATCTCTTTCATCAACCTTGTCTCACAAGAAGTGGCTCTTCTTGAACCCGTCTGTACTCCTGTGATCTCATTCCTTCTGACCTCATCTTCTCCAGAAGATGATGCCTTCTGTCATCTCCCTCTCATTTAACTTCCATCTCTGTCTACTGGTTGGTTCCCTACTGCCTAAAAATACAACTCTGTCTTCTTTCCTGTTCTCAAAAAAAAAACTTCATCTGCACCTGCTAGCGCTGGTGTCTCTTCTCTCTTTTGTGACTAAATTTCTTGAGAAAGCTGTCTTTAATTAATGCCTCCACTTTTGGTCCTCTCACTCTCTTCTGAACTTTGCAATTTGGCTTCCAATCTCATTCAATTGAAACCCTCTCTCCAAAGTACAAATGATCTCTTAATTGCCAAATCTAATGGCCTTTTCTCAGCCCCTATGGTTCTTGCATTTTTTGCAGCCTTTGGATTACTGGTTTTTCTCTTCTTGATATTCTTTTTTCCCCATGTTTTATTCCCCTGATTCTCCTCCTACTTGTCTGATTCCTTTCAGTCTCTTTTGCTGGATCTTCATCCCAGTCATACCCACTAACTATGGGTGTCCCTGAAGGTTCCTTCCTATATTTTTTCTCTTTCTATATGATTTCATTTAGTTAGCTCCCATATATTTAACTATCATCTCTATGCAGATGATTCTCAGACCTATTGAATTCAGCCCTAACCTCCAATTTCACAACTCCAATTACCTATTGATATCTTGAGCTGGATATCTTGTAGACATCTTAAGCATAACATATCCAAAACCAAACTTACTATCTTCCTCTCCCCTCAAATCCTCCCTCTTCCTAATTTTCTTATTATGGAGAAGGGTGCTATCATCCTCTCAGGCACTTGGGCTTACAATCTAGGTGTCATTTTCAACTCCTCACTCCCATACCCTTCCCCAAACTCAATCAGTTGCCAAGTCCTGTCATTTCTACCTTTATAACATCTCTCATATATGACCCATTCCTCTTCTGTCATTGTCACCCTCTTATCACCTTATCTCTAGACTATTGTTATAGCCTGATAGCCTTATGGTTAGTCTCCCTGTCTCTAATTTCTCCCCACTCTAATCCATCCATTGAGCCATCAAATTGATTTCCTTAAGGATGTCTGATAACATCAGTCCTCCCCCTGTTCCTCCTAGTTCTAGTTCTAAATCTAAGATTAGGTATCATATCATTTATGTCCTTTCCACCTTTATCTACCACATGACTTTTCCAGTACAAGGCCTTGATTTCCTGAAATTTGGGGGAGGAAATACAATGGGCCTGGCAGTTTGTCAACATGCGTGGTCTCCACGCCATCAGGGAGGGTATGGAGTGATGTCTCAGAAAGATTGGTGGCCTATTGAGTTTCTGTGCTGGGGACCTGTTGGAGATGGAGGTGGAAAAGGCACTCATTATAAAAAGGAGGGGTTATTAAAGAAAAGCAAATGAATAGAAGTTACGATAAGGGGCAGATCACTTTCCTCATAAACCAAATCCTGATTATGACCCTTGGGTACCCTAAATCAGTGGTGTCATCCACAAGGGCTGCATATTGACTTACACAACCACAGATTAACATTATCTATTCTGTATTGTATTTTATTTATTTGTTAAATATTTCTCAATCACATTTTGATCTGGTTCAGGCCACCCACATGCTATGAATTTGACACCTCTGTTCTAACCTGAATATGTATTCCTTCTCAGAGCTGCAGCCCTAGAAGTGACTTCTGCCCAACTCACAATACAGTTCCTTAAGCTGGGGTAAATGGACCCTCCCAAGGATCAGGGGATAGGTTTCAGGGAGACATGAACTTGGATGGGGAAAAAATTACGTCTTCATTTCAGTTTAATTTTTTTTGTAATCCTATGTACTTTGTGCATTTAAAAATATCATTTAAGAAGAGTTCTATAGGCTTTACTAGACTGCCAACAGAGTCTATGGCACAGAAAAGGTTAAGAAGTTATTGCATCTAGGTTCTGACCTCAAAGACTTTGAAATATCTTCTTTTCTCCCATTATTTAGCAATAGTTTTGTAGATCTCCTTGTAAACAAAACATTCAGTAGATGGTTGGAAGCTAAAGGAATTCCATTCCCCTCCCCCTCCAAAATAAAGGCTAAATAGAGAGAGAAGGGATAAGGGAAAAACATGACCTACCTTGCCTCTATTCAAAGTGATCAAAAGGAAGGCGTTTGTGGAGGTCTCCCATCTTCCCCTATCTTGCATTATGTTCTCAGGTCTTTAACATTTTCTGAAGCTGGTTTAAGTAGACTGTCCTCTGTCACCCAGATCTATTTTAAACTAATCCAGTTTGAGAGTACAAGTAGATCTTACATATATGAGTAGCTCTTTCCTATGATGATTATAAATGTTGGTATGGGAAATCTGCCCACCAGTGCCATATGTGTAACAAAGTGCCCCCTCCTTACCTCTATGAGATTAAATCTGAATGTTAGGCAGTGTTGTGGGGGAGGGTTTGAAATTTTTTTTTTTTTGCAACTCAGGGACAGAAAAATTCTAACAGCATAGGGAAAATGACCATTTTCCTCTTTTTTTGTGGTTATATCTTCTCTGTGAATGTGTCCAAGCCATAAAACCAATTTATACCTCTTTCTTATACACCTAAAGATGATTTTTAGGTACTCTGGAGAATTGGACTTAATATTTTGTGTTGCCCACTTTAAAAAGGAGACATATCATGAGTCTAAAATAAAAGTCAAACAAAAGTAGATTATTTTACCTTGGAAGCCAGTTTCATCTCGAGCCCTTTAAATGGTATAATTCTATTACTGTACATTACTGGGAACTTAATAGAAAAAATTGATTAAAATATGAGCACTGTTCGTTGTGTGTGCCCTGGCTGAATGCCACAAGACACATTAATTGAAAATGAATTTTCACAAACCCAATCAGGCATCATGAACATGAAAAATGTACCTTTTTACCCCTTTCTTTCATTGATTTTTCATTTTCCCCTCTTAACTTCATTTAGCAATTTTTCAGTTTCATTTTGTTCTTGCTTTAATTCATTCCATCCTTTTCCTTTCAATTGGGGTATTATAACTTTTTTCCTCCTTTTAAGCTACTTTCTTATAGTATATTACAGCAGGGCAAATTCTGATAACTTAATAGCTGACTTATTTTTCCCCATATGGTTTATTTCAGAAAAAAGTTTAGTATTTACATTATTTTTAAAACTTGCATCCTGAGGTCATTTTTTACATTGAAGATTCCATTTTTAATATAAAAATAAATCTTTAAAGCACAATTATTTTAATATAATTAAGAGTAGATATAAAAATGAAACCTTTCCTGTGAAGAGATTGAAATCTGGATTAGTCTCATTGTAGGTGGAGGTATCTTAAAGTAGTTTAAGTGAGGTTTGGGGTTCTAAGATACAAGACAAGAAAGGGCAGAGCATCATAAAAAAACATAGCACGAGAAGGAGTTCAGCAGAAAGTAAAGTTTTTTACTGAGGAGAAAAATAATAAGGAACAGTCAGGGAGAATGGAAACAGATCAGACCCATGGGGATCCTTGGGTGAAATAGGGTACCCCAAACCAGTAAAGTGAATTTATATAGGGTTCTCATTTGGGTCCAGTGAGATCAGACATTGGGAGCAAAGAGAGAGAGTCTGGACCTGAAGTACAGGTCAGGGTTCAGGGACTGGAGCTGATTCATGCTTGAGGGTGGGAGATGGGGTTGGAACACCTGAATTGGTGACTGGTTAGGGGATTTGAACCTAACAGGATGCAGAGTAGTACAGTGGATAGAGTAATGGCCTGAAGTCTGAAAGACTCAGCTTCCTGACTTCAAATGTGACTTTAAATACTTACTATCTGTGTGACCCTGGTTAAGTTACTTAACCCTGTTTGCCTTACTTTCCTCATCTGTAAAATGAACTGGAGAAGGAAATGGCAAATCACTCCAGTATCTTTGCCAAGGAAACCCCAAATGGGGCCACAGAGAGTCAGACAGGACTGAAATGAATGAACAACTATAGAAATGACATTTACCAATCAGGCACCTGCAGTATGTGATAAAGCTAAAGTAGAACATTCATTTCCTGCTTTATTAAAAACTGTGATTGTTGAGACTGACCATTCATCATTTATTACCAGTGGCAAAAAAAGAGTCTCTCAGAATCCTATATGAAGCGTTAGATTACACTTGATAGTCATATGATCTTTTATTTGCACAGGCTTAGATATTTGAGCTAAATTTCCATTCCAATGGAAAACTGGATTCCAATCATGACACTGAATTACAGAGTTACATCATGTTCTGACATATATGAAGAGCGATCAAATGGTGGCTCTGCCATTTATTGACTGGATGACCCTGAGCAAATCATTGAGATTTCCTGGGCCTCAGTTTCCTTATCTATAAAATTAAGGAGTTGGACTAAGTTGAAGTTTCACTTCAGCTCTAAATTTATGATGCTAGGGTCTCAGATAACAAAAAACCTACATGATTGTTTTATGAGACTAAAAGTTGTCTTGGGCAGCTAGATTGTACAGTGGATAAAGCACTGGGCTTAGAATCAGGAAAAGTCATCTTCCTGACTTCAAATCTGGTCTCAGACACTTACTAGCTGTGTGATCCTGGGCAAGTCATTTAACCCTGTTTGCCTCAGTTTCCTCATCTGTAAAGTGAACTGGAGAAAGAAACGACAAACCACTCAAATGTCTTTGCCAAGAAAAGTCACAAAGATTTGGATACCTCTGGACAACAACAAAAAAGTTGCTTCATGATGCCTTATGATGAAGCTACTTTAAATCTCTGCTTTTAAAAACTTGTAAAATTGGTTGTTTATAAATATTTTTTTCTGCTAGAGATGCAAGCATTTTTAGAAATTCATTCAAATTAATTCTCTAGTGCAGTCTGGATTTTATTTATATTTTAGACATAGAAAAGGGTCAAGGTGGTAAGTACATCTCAACATCTAAAAGGAATGTTATTACATTTGAATTATGCTAACTTTTACCCATTTCTTATTGGAGATTCCCCTGTGAGAGGAAAGACAGTTCTACTTTTTTACAGATAGATAGGTGGAGGTATCTTATAGATTGACAACAGTAACTCCCTTCTGACTGAAAAAAAGTCATGTGATGGAGAGAGTTTAGTTCCTTGTCCCCTTTGCCTCGTCCAGGGAGGAAAAGAAGACCCTGAGGAGAGGGGAACAGCAGGAGATCTTCCCAAATGATAAGAAGGCTAGAAGGGTTGATTAAGGCAGTTCCTTTAATTAGCTAGAATGAGACAAAGCTGTTGGCAGCTATACAAAGCTGGGTTTTTACATGAAAACTGATTTGATTTCCTAGAAATGAAATTCTAGAAGTATGTTCCATGCCCATAAAGGGTCCAATTACAACATAAAGATTCCGAGGTAGTTAGAAATGATCCTTCTAATCAGAACTAGAAATCAGATAAAGGCTAGGTAAACCTGTGCTTTATAATAGTTTAGCATAATGAGAAAAGTATTAAATTGTACCTAGGTATTTTTTGTTTTACAGACTTGCTTTCTAAGGCTTTGCTATTCAGTGTTTAAGATCAACTGTTTTTGATGAAGTCATTTTTTTAAAGAAAAATAATCCAACAACATCCAGGAAAATAAAATCTGAAAAAATCTGTGGTTCTAATCTCTTTTAGTCAATTTGTCTATGACTCAAGCCTGGTAGTTTGTATCAAGCCACCCCACTACCACTTGGTGGCAGCTTAACCTAATTGGAGACTCCTTTCTTTTGAATATTGAATAAACTTGTTTAAATTGAAATAGGAAACCTAAACTAGAAAGGTGATTACTGCAAACAGGCATGCTGGTAATGTGCTGCCCTGGATTGTAATCACAGAGTTCTTGGGGTTACAGATCCAGGAGATGTCCAGCATTTCAGGGCTTCCTTAGAAATTCTATTCCAGATGAGGTTAGCCACTGAAATTCAAGACAGGCTTTCTAAGTGTGGACCCTCTCCATTCCAAGTCAGCTACTCCAGTTATCACAGGAAAGGTTAAGTAAGGGAGGTACAACCAGATTATACTTCTTGGGATCAGCCTTTATGAGAATGGATGCCCTTAAAAATATCAAAAATTGAACTACTCTCCTAGTGAATAATCCAACATTCTCCATCTCCTTTCTCTTTCTTTTCATTCACCAGAATTTTAATATCATTCTAACCTTACGCTATTATTTGTCACTGCACTGCTTTCCTTTACTCAAAATGAGATATGGCATGTCTTTTTAAAATTAAAGTTAATTTTTTTTAAAGCTTTTTGTGAGAGGTAGCTAGGTGTTACAATGGTTAGACTTCTGGACTTAGAGTAAGGCAGATCTTGCTTCAGACACTTACTAGTTGTGTGACCCTGGGGAAATCACTTAATCTTTGTCTCAGTTTCTTCATCTGTAAAATGGGTATGATAATAGCACATATGTTACAAGTTTGTTGGGAGGATCAAATGAGGTACTATGTTACGGAAATGATGTTTAGCAATGGGGCAAAGTAAAGTTGTAAAGCACTTTGTAAATGTTAAAGTGGGGCAGCTAGGTGGTACAGTGGATAGAGTACTGAGCCCGGAGTCAGGAAGACCCGAGTCTCATATTTTCAGTCTTCTAGCTGTTCCTTCATCTGTACTCCTGGTCTACCCAGTTTTCTTCTTTCATTGGTTCCCTAAGTCTACAGCCCTCCCCTAACTCAAAACAAAGTCAAATGCAAGTCATGTCATCATTTCT
The DNA here is from genome assembly GCF_028372415.1 of Notamacropus eugenii. Taxonomy (NCBI): domain Eukaryota; kingdom Metazoa; phylum Chordata; class Mammalia; order Diprotodontia; family Macropodidae; genus Notamacropus; species Notamacropus eugenii. The sequence continues at coordinate 138,925,669 of NC_092872.1, read as the reverse complement.
CTGATGGCATGGTCTTCTTGGGCAACGAAGGACAAACACACATTTATAGCCATATGATACTTATAGCATCTAAAGCGAGCAGGTCATTAGCCATCCCTAAGTGGTTTTCTAACTCCTTAAGTAAATGTTCTTAAAATATATCTGTTGCCTGCCTGAATTATCCTTGAAAGTTTTCCTTAATCAAAACCATTTTTCTTATGCAGTAAAGGCATTGAAAAGAGATTGACTTTTAAAAACAAATAAGAAAAGAATTATTAGGGGCAAGATAACTTTGTTGTTGCTGTGACTCAGTCATTTTCAGTCCTATCTGACTCTTCACAACCCCATTTAGTATTTTCTTGGCAAAGGTACAGGAATGATTTGCCATTTCCTCCTCCAGCTCATTTTACAGTTGTTGAAATTGAGGCAAACAGGGTTAAGTGACTTGTCCAGGGTCACACAACTAGTAAGTATCTGTGGCTGGATTTGAACTCACAGGTTTTCCTGACTCTAGGCCCAGCACTGACAGAATTACATTAAAATGAAATTGTGTTCAACAAAAACTAATCATCAAAAGAAAAATTATATTCAGAAAATATGGCAAATATAACAGATAAAAACTTGATATCTAAACTACATAATATTAATGTACAAGGCAACTTTAGAATCAAAGACTATGAACAGTTTTCAAAAAGAGAAGTGCAAATCATTAATAATCATTTGCAGAATGCTCAGCCTTAATAATAATCAAAGAAATACAACTTTAAAAGTAAATCAAAGCAAAAAAAGGCATTACTGGTTGGGCTATGAAAAAAACAGGTACAATCATTCAGTTGCTGGCAGAATAGCACATTTACAGCATTTTTTTTTTGAAGGGCAGTTTGGCAATTTTAATTATGAGGTATTCAAACAATCTTCTTTGCTTCAACAATTCTATTTCTGGGAATATATTCTCAAAGTATTATCAAAAAACAAATCAAAAAGAACTGTTAAAATTTTTCATAGTGGCATCATTAATAATCACAAAGAATACAGTCTAAATGTCCAACAATTGGGAAATGGTTGGATACATTGTGATACATTAACGTAATGGATTTCTGCAATGCAATTAAGATAAAGTATTAGTACTATTTTTTAAAAAGCTGGAAGGAGCTTTAGGAAATGAGGGTAAAAAAAAGAGCAGAACCCAAAGAATAAAGGACACACTGATGGACCCTATGAAAAATAAATGGTAGCAAGAAAATAAACAGAAATCCTGATGAAGATTTAGAGAGAGTGGTGGAATAATTATATTTTATCAATTAAAATTGCTCTATTTAAATGTCAATAATTAAAAAGCAATCTTAATCATATTAATGCTTAATATTGTTTATAGCAAATTATAAGGAATAAACTTTAAGCTCCTAGAGAATGCATTATCATATTTCTTTACAGCTGCCAATCACAGAGCATTTATCACATTTAGGAAGTGCTTTACAAATATTTTAAGAATGTTAAATAGACTTTTTGGTAGAATTTGTAAAAAGCAATATCCTGTAAAGGAAGGAAAATAAGAAGAATAATATTGAATGCAAGATTTTTAAAACTGGGTGATTAAAAACATTTGGAGGGGGAAATAATCAAGTTTCATGTGTGGTCTTAAAGTTGGTGTTTTTTGAAATATTATTAATGGCTACTGAAAAGCTGGTAGGTTCAATAAAGCCACAAACATTTACTGGGCATTGGCATCATGCTTGGCAGAATGGTTATTAGTCATAGCCTTTGGGAAATCCATCCAACTATATGTTAAGAAACTATAAGCAAAGGAATCAACAAAGTCTTTACTGTTTCGAACCTTGTAATCAGTCTGGGGGTGAAAAGACTTGCACCGAAGGAACAAATTGGAACATTTCATGACAAATTAATAATCCAGCATTAAATTATGCTTGCTGAATGAGAAAGACTGGAAACTCAGAGGAAGGAATCATCAACGGGAGCCAGAATTTTCAGAAAAAACTTTGTGCAAGATGGATCAGGACATTAGCTGACTTTGAAGGATGAGATTTAGGGAACTGAAGAGATATGCACGGAATTTTGAGGACAGTAAAAGCTAACCACAGATTTAGGAATGTTCAGCAGTCAGTTTAATTCTCATCTCCAATTTCTGCATCAACAGCCCTCATGCTGTATCCATGAAGACTTAACCAGACCAACTTGCTAGGTTTTCTTCTTCTTACCAAAGTGTAGACTCTTTGAAGTAGTTAGGTACTGTAGTGGATAGAGTGCTGGGTCTCAAGTCAGGAAATCCTGAGTTCAAAACCTGTCCCAGAAAGTTACTAGCTATCTGAATCTGGGCAAATCACATCTGACCTGTCAGCTTCAGTTTCCTCACCTCTAAAATAGGCATAATAATAGCACCTACTTCCCAATGCTGCTGTGAGGATCAAATGAGATAATATTGGTGTTATTATTCAATAAAAATAATTTTCAATTTGCATGTAACTGACTTCTTGCATCTTTTCTGATTAACTGTTTAGTACTATTTTTGTTTCTTCACAGGTTGAATCATTAAAGAAAAAAGTGCAACAGAAACAATTATTTATCTTGCAGCTTTTAGAAAAGATATCTTTCTTGGAAGGCGAGGTAAGACTCTATGATTATTTAAGCACAGTTCTTCTGTACCATAAACTTTTTGTTACCAGATTACTAAAAGTGAATTTTCAAATAAATGAAGACTTTTTAGTGTCCAAAAATAGATAGCAAATTAACTTTCAACGAAAAAGTGAGATTCTGATAATTAATCATTCATCAAAATTATTTTATAGGTTTGTGATTCTACTAAGTAGAATGAATGTAACTATTTCTCCACAACCCATCTTGGTAGAGTGTGCTCTCCGTCTACATGAACTTCCTAAACAAGTTCATATTGTTTATATGAACTTATATATCATATTATATGCTGAATATATGCAATAGTGGATTATAGGTCATTTTGTTTTTATTAGAATTTCAAAATAGTTAATATTTCCATATAAATTTAATATATATGTATTATATTTATCTATATATTTCTTATATATTATTTCTAAATATGTTTATTGTAAATTTATAACATAATTAATATTAATTTAATAAAAATATTTTTTCCTTATAAATTATCCTATTTTGTCCAGAGGGGAGAATAGAACCAGAGAAATAGAAGGAAACTTAAGAGTTCAGATGGACTAACTATTGATAGAAGAGGCCGAAGAACTATTTTCTATCTGATCTTTCCATTTAAAAAATGAGCATGTATTTTATTTTTTATTTTTATTGATATCTTTTGTTTCTATAACACCTTCATCTCTCCTACCCAGCAAGTCATCCCTTATAACACAGATTTAAAAAGAAAGTAGGGAAAAACAGTTCAGCAGATGCAACCAACATATCTGTCATGGATGACAGTACTATATCTTCTTTAAGAACTTGACAGTGAAACTTCCCTCTTCTTCCCTGACTCATAAGATTTACATATTATCAGAGACTCCAGCTTCTTCATTTTACAGAGAAGAAAACTGAAGACTTAAATGATTTGTCCAAAATAACACCACATAGTTTGAGTGCTGAGCCAGAATTCAAACTCAGGTCTTCTGATTCCAAATCCAAAGCTCTTTCCACTAGACCATGTTGCCTCTCAGCCTTTCCAGTTGCCAATTATCTATGTAGTACTATGTTCCTTGTTCCAATTCCCCCAGTGTAGATTGATCCTAGGTAAAAATATGAAGTAGACAGTTTCCTCTTGGCACTGTTCCTAAGTCTCCCCTTCCCATCTGCCTTTTCATTGTTCTCTTTACTCCTTCCATTTTGGCAACTGAAAAAGTGCTAGGGAAAAATCTTCAGGGAAGACTTTGTGCAAGAGGGAACAGGCAAATATGTTGTTCTTTGGACATTTACCAATTTCTTTCCTTACTCAAAGCTCATCTGTTAGCCTTCTGTTCCCTGGAAACACTGCTGTCTTTCATGTGACAGCTAATTATTGGATAAACTACTCCATAGTAAAGTGTTTTATAATGAATGGCAAATCTACAAATGTCTAAACCAAGGCAGTGGAAAGAACACTGGACTTGGAATCCAAGGGTCTGTTATAAATCATGTGACCTCAAGCAAGTCACTTAATCTCACTGAGCCTTAGTGTCATCATCTGTAAAATGGGGATAATAATAACTTGCACTACCTCCTCCACAGGTTTGTTGTGAGGAAAGTGGTTTAAAAATTGTAACCACGCCATGACTAAAATATTAACATTAAATCCAAATTTTCCTAGAATATATTATTTAATTTTAATGATATTTTCTTTAATAAACTTACATTTGAATTGAACATTCAGTTGAACAAATATTATCATTTTTTCAGTGTATTTAATCATACATTAGAATATTTATTTTCTGCATCCCCAAAGATAAAATATATTGTTCTCTGTACAATCCTCCATGATGCCTTTGTAGCTGAACTAATGCCTTCAAGTCAGTCCCCTGGAAACACAATCTCTCAGCATCTGTGTGTCCCTCTTCCCATGTCCATAACACAAATGTGGTTCATCCTTTTTCATGGGGGGTCCAGGTATCATTGGATTTTTCTTAGAAGTTGTCATAGCCAAGTTTGAGCTTTTGCCAGGAAGACCACACTCCAAAACTTTCACAGTAGACATTATGATTGAAGGAGGAGAGACTTCCCAAGGTCCATCATGAGTACGACAGTAACTTTTGAAAACTTAGGGCCCACTGACAGCTTAGGAGGTGGCTTAGTTCTCCTAGACTTCTCCTGGTAACTGCATCTTAGTTTGGAGATTATACCTGGAGGCCTAGTTCCAAAGCCAACAGAGGAAGCCAGTGGCAGATGCCATCTTGAGTCCAGGATAAAAGGCCTAAATGTATCATTTTGATTTCCTGTGGTCTGTTTAAAAAAAAACAAATTAAACAGATTAAAACCCCCTCAGAATTCTGATTTATATTCCTAGATTAACAGTTTACTTACTGAGTGCAGAATAATCTATAGCTGTTTCTTTATCTGTAAAATGGGAATTGGAACACAAAATTTGAGAGTTCCTTTATTGGATTATAACAAAATAAAAGTTCACATTATATAGTGAAATAGTTTTCAGTCTTTTTGAGTATATAAGGACCATGTGTTTGCTCAATTTTTTCCTTACCTTTCTAATGCTAGTATTGTACTATTAGTACTGAAATATTATTATTTCCACTTTAAAGTGAAGAAAGTTAGAGATTGAGCTGCTTAAATGACTTGTCCACAGTCTAGTGTAGTGCCAGAATTGGACCATATTGCCCTTCCCTCTATCCCCCCTCTTTTTTATTCCAAATATTCTCTGAGCAATTAATTTATCTATCTGCCCTGTGACTAAGAGTCCCTCCAGGGCTCAGGGAGTGCAGGGTGGGAACTTCGCTTTCAAAAGGAGGGGGAAGCTCCTGGCTTTTATTTCCCTGCCCCATCCCTCTTCATTGACCCAGAAAGGATGGAAGGGAAGGAGGGAGGAGGAGACCAGCGCTCACTGTCCCCCAAACCCTACCAGGACAAAGGGAGTAGGTGTGGCAGGAGGGCATGTGTACAGCTGCCCCCACCCAGGGAGTTTAGATTATGTGTTTAGATTATGTGCCATAATGGGCTCTTTATTGCACTAAGCCAGAAAAGAAATGAGGATAGCTTTGTGACGAAGCTTCCAGGTGTGTCCTGTTGAGCTACTGCATGGTCACAGGTACACTGCCTAGACACAAAGTGGTGCTGTGTGACAGCCAGACAAGTCTAGGGCCTGATTTCACAAATGCAAGTGCCAGTTCATTCTGAAAAATGTAGAACTTCATTTGACTGTGTTCTCAGCTGTTGTTTTAGTAAAATTCTCAAATGAATGGAAAGGAGAAGGACTTTGGTTTTTACTAGGAGAAAAAAATCCAATTTCCTTTTTATATTTCATATGTGTGTGCTTGTGTATGTGTGTATGTATGTATATACACACATACACGTATATCCCTTATAGTATACATAATATACATACTCACATATATGTACACACATACATTCCATACATGTGTATGTTTGTGTGTATATTTGTATGTGTACAAGTATATGTAAAATGTGCCCATGAACACACAGTATATAAATATGTAATAGGTGTAATGTAAAAAGAAAACTTATGCATGTGCATATATGCATGTATTGTGCACTAACACACACATACTGTCTGTAATGGAGAAGCAGTCTGGAGCAGTGGATAGAGGACTGGCCTCAAAGGCAGGAAGACCTGGCTTCTAGTTCCACCACTTCTGGGTAGGTTCTATGACCCTAGGCAATTCATTCAGCATCTGAGGGCTCTCTGAGTGACTCTCTAAGATTTCAGCTTGCAGAGATGATGCCCACTGGCCTTAATGGTAAACTTTCTTTATCTGAGAATGCCCCGCACTAATGAAAATACAAGTCTCATTCCTATTCTGGTATCTCTGATATACACACAGAAGGCTGTAATCATATGTAAAATAATTCATCTAGATAGCATTTCAGAGTTTACAGAGTACTTCCCTTAGAGGCTTGCTGGCTGTGTGACCCTGGACAAGTTACTGTGTTTGCCTCAGTCTCCTCATCTGTAAATTGGGAATAATAAAGGCACCTGCCTCACAGAGTTGTTATGAAGATTAAAGGAGATAATAATTATAAAGTGATCAGCATAGCAGGCACCACGTAAATGTTAGCTATTATTACTATTATCATCAACATAGTTCAAGTCTCATTCTCACTTTACACAAGAAGAAATTCAGATTCAGTCAATTAACTGGCACGTATTAAGTAACCTCACTGCTGGATATACGCATGGGAGAACAAGACAATCCTTGCCCTTAACTGTGGTAGGGGAATGAGTGCTGGATTAGGAGTGAGGGGACCTGGGTTCACATTCTGACTCTTCCACTTCCTACCCATGTGACCTTGGGCAAGTCATCTAACCACTTGAGGTCTCAGTTTCCTAATCTATGAAATAAAGTTGGACTAGGCTGCCTCCAAAGTCCCTTCAACTCCAAATCTGTATCTCTTGAACCAAGGAATTGTCTCACCCTGTGGTCTCAACAGCAAATGTCAGTGCTGAGTCTTAAAATTTAGACTTCTGATTTCAAATTCAGTGGCCACTCGCATTAATATATTATCCTGTAATCCTGTGCTCTGATGACATTGGGCTGCTCATTGTCCATATACAACATACAAGTTAGGGCAGAGTCTCCAACTCTTTCTTTTGTGGCTAGTAAGCAAAGTTGCTAGTTCTGATGTCCAAAATTTCAGGCTATATATACGTTTGTAAATTAACGGATTTAAAAATGGATAGTAAATGGCAACAGAAATCCCTGTGTTATTTCCTCTCCTTGTGAATGGTAAAGTCCAGATGGAGCTGGAAAAGATGTGTGTGTGTGTGCGTACATGTGTGTAAATTTCTGTGTCTCTTTGGCTAATGTCCAGTATTATTCTCCCATACAGCATGCATTAGGTGACTGGTTTCAGAGTCCATAGATCTGTCATGACCTGTCTGCTGAGAGGGCATCTGGAATGTGTTCTATACCTCTACACCATTTCCTATTTATCGGAAAGGATGAAGGCTTTTATGTCCCATAGCTTTGTACAAAAGCTGTGCTAAGATTCAGCTGAATAGCTAGTATTCCCTCTCACAAAATCTGGGGTCTGGGGAAAAAAACCTGGAACTCAGATTTCCCATGCCACACTGTGTGGCATTTCTTAGTCCTTCTCCAGCACCAAACCAATTTTTCCACTTCAACTTACTGAAAAGCAAAAATGAATGTTCTAATTGCATGACAACACTTCCCTAATTTAAACACTGTTATCTGTCTCATAGATGTGAAAAAATCAAGGACCTAACATATTTCATGTAAAAGTCCATCAAGACAGAAACAACATTTTGGAAAGACTCGCCCGCTTTAATCCTCCCCTAGATGGGGACCAAGCATCATATGCATTTGAAAATAGAAAAATGTACATATATATGAGGTGAAACCAGAGAATGAGCACAAGTTGTCTACTATAGAGTGGAGAAGGTAGGGGGTGGGGGGAGAGAATATTCCTTGCTAAAAACATTTTTTTTTTGCCCCTTTTCCTCCAATGCAGAATAATGAGCTACAGAGTAGACTGGACTATTTAATGGAAACACAGACCAAGACTGAAGTGGAAACCAGAGAGATTGGAGTAGGCTGTGACCTACCACCCAGGTATCTATGGATTTCTTATTTTCTTAAAAAAAAGTTTTCCTCAGTGACTAAAAGCAGACAAACAAACAATCTCACCCCGTTTCTACTCATCTTCCTGAGTTCAAATTTGGCCTCAGATACTCACTAGCTGTGTGACTCTGGACAAGTCATTTAACTTTTTGCTTCAATTTCCTCATCTGGAAAAGGAGCTGAAGAATAAAATGGAAAACCACTCCTTTATCTCTGCTAGAGGAACTGGGTTGAAATCTTGCCCCTGATGCTTCCTACCATTTGGTTTTGGGCCAGTGTATTTCATTAGTCCACAATTTCTTCATCTGAAAAATTAGGGAGTTGAACGAGATTGTCTCTGAGGTGTTTTTTAGTTCTATATTTATGATCCTTCTATATTTACCATCCTTCCTCTCTGTCCTCATTGTACTCCATTCCACCCCCTCCCCCCCAAAAAACCATTTAGCAGGATCAGTAAATAAGCCTTGGTAGGATTTTTAACAAAAAGCAAGCTTGTGTTTTTCCTATTAAAGACAGATGAGGAATTGTGAGTGAGCAGTTGCTCCTACCAGGATTTATTTCTTTCTGTGAACACTTTCATGTGAACTATCCCAGGAGGACTGATAGATCTTTGTGTAAATAGAGGCATGGGAAGGTGGGAGTTTGGAAGCAGTTAGCAGAACTGTTGTAACAATCACTTCTTATTGAGAGGGGGAAGAAATGGTCCATTTTAGTACAATGCATCTGATTACTTTCTACTTCTTCATAAGACTTTTGATTAAGTAACCAATGAGTCCATTAAACAATCAAATTTAGACATTAAGATAGGCCATAGGATCGCAGGTTTAGAACTGGAAGGGATGTCAGGGTCTATCTAGTTTCTCCCCCTCATTTTACCAATAAAGTGGGGTTCAGAGATATTAAGTGACTTGCCCAGTAAATGTAAGAGGCAGTACTTGAACTCATATCTTCTTGACTTAAGTTCAGCTCTCCATCCATTACAACATACTGTGAGCTCTACTGTGCTTCATTCATTTGTCTCAAGACTTTGTTGTGGGCTGCCCAATCATTGACCTGTTCTACTTGGCTCAATGAGTGACCTGCAGAAAGTTGATAAGGCTGTGTTTTGAGATACTGGTGTCTCCCCTTGCTGCAGAATGGTGGCGGGAAGGATATCTAGATCAATTAGCCAGCCTTTTTAGAGCCAGCCAGTCAATCAGTCAATGTGTTAAGTACCTTTTGAGTATAAAAGAAGGAGTCATCATTTCTCCCCACAAGGAATTTAAAATTCAGCAACAGTTAATAATTATTAGGTGTCTGCTGGTGTGCGCAGAGTGCTAGACACTGGATACAAAGACAAAATACAAATCAATCGCTGTCCATACACAGCATGCACACAGATATTTAAGATTAAATATTTAGAATGTGGTAATATATGCTATCAAGTATATAAAATGAGATCATATACATAATATGCTTTTAATCCTTAAAGCACTATATATATTGTTCAGTCATTTCAATTGTGTCTGACCCTCTGTGACTCCATTGGGGATTTTCTTAGAAAAGATACTGGAGGGATTTGCTATTCCTTCTCCAGCTCATTTTACGGATAAGGAAACTGAGGCAAACAAGACTAAGTGACTTGCCCAGGGTCACACAGCTAGTTAGTGTCTGAGACCAGATTTGAACTCTTCTAACTCTAGACCTGGCATTCTATCCACAGCACCACCTAGCTGCCCAATTATATATATATTAGCGATTATTAAATGTCATTATTATTTTTAGAAAGTAATATAAAATAATTTCAAGACAGAGAGTTTGATATGGGAGAAGTCAATGTTGACCATTTTATCTTGCCCCATTTACAATTACATGATACTTGAAATATCTTGTAAAATGCAAATTTTATACCATACATTTCATATATATTGCATCTAGTCTCCATATAGCCTTTCCTTTGCAGGTATCTCTTCTTATTTACATTTTCTAGCCTCATTTTTGACTTGCTTGTTTCTCCAGCATCTTTTTTTCTGTTTTCATTTATCCTGCCTGATTTCTGATTGTGTTTATTTCAACTAGTCATTTGTGTTTCCAAAGGAATTCACTAGGCCTGGCACCTTGAGTCCTTGTTTGACAACCTTGTTTGGACTGCTTGTCTCCTTGCAAAATGTGGGTTTTTTTTATTATCCTCACATAATTAAAAGGAAATATAAACAGCGTTTGAGTCTGTGCATCATGAATATATAGTACCAAGTGCACAATAAAAGTTTATCAGAAAATAAGGACTGACCACGAGCAAGGACTGTTTCTGAAATCTAAATCTTGGCCACTTTCCTTTCCTTTTCCCCCCAAGTACCCAAGTGGCTTGGTCCACACTAATTGACTGCCTAATAAATCTTGTTTGGCTAAGAGGGATGCAAAACTATGCCTGAAGCCAATAAATTGTTTGTTTTTAAATTCCCACACTTTAACTTAAAATAAAATCAGCTTTTCAATTTGTGTGCCAAAGTTTAGCCTGAAGCTAACTTTTATAGCTAAGTTATGGAACCACAAATCGGTTTTCATAATGGAAGTGCTGACAGACCCATAACTTATGTTAGTAGTGAACCTAGAAGCCACTTTAGTATCTAAAAGCAGCTTTTGCATAAGTTTCATATTCAGTTTCCCCAGAGCTACATCATAGGGACCTAACTGCCTTGGTCATTCAGTGGTACATGTTGAAAGCATGTACAATGAGCTATGTTTTTTTAATTTCCTAAAATTTCATATTCTTCTGGATTTTTAATATGACTCTGGGATGTCAGGTGATAGGTCCCAAGTTGTTCTCAACCTTCTAGTGTGTTTTGTGGTTAATGTCCTGGCTCCAAACTAACTTGTATTAATGTTTTATAGTCTATTTTTTCAAAATCAACTTACTTGATCCATTTTTATCATTACTATAATTGTCACACGTTTGAGACTTTATTTTTGGCTAATGTTTTCGTTTCCCACCAGAAACTAATAGGGAAAATAAAAGTCACCTTGATTTTAGAGAAAAGGTTATTGTATTGATCAGAATATACCCTGCGAAGCACACTCACAATACAAAATGGAAACTCCCCTCCCACTACCAGAGAAAGAGAAGAATGGAAGCCTGGCATTGCTGACTCATTCTCCCGAGGTGGCATGCACACCCCCAGCTAACTACCCTTCCCAGCTCAGCCCCCCAGAGGGGGCAGCCATAAAAGGAAATTATATTAATAATAGATTTAGGACTGAAAGGGACATTAGATGTCACTTTGCAGATAGGAAAATCGAGGCCTGTGTATCTTAAGTGATCTTCCTAAGGTCACACAGGTAATAAAGGACTTTGAAAAGGATAAACGCGTAAATGTATACTGAAAAATAACAGTGATTACAGACTTTTGCAAGCCATATTTGGAGAAAAATTCTAGCTTTCCATTTGGACTAATATAGTATCTTTTAAAAAACAGGACAAATCAATCTTTATCTGCCTTAATTTCTCTGCATTTAACACCATTGTCCCTCTGCCTTTTTAGTAAACTCTCCTTCCTTGTCTTTCCTGACATTCAACACTATCTTTCTCCTTTACCTGTTTCTTGTCTGTCTCCTTTGCCAACTACTCTCCTTTCTCATGGCTATAATTATTGCTCTCTTGGAAAGTTCTTTCCTCAGCCCTCATCTGTTTACTCTCTCTCTACTTTGTCCTTCAGTAGTCTCACTGACTAACAGGTTCAACTATCACTTCTATAGGTATGATTTCTCTATCTGTATCTCTAGTACTATCCCACATTTTTGCCTGCTGGAAATTTATCCCTAGATGGTCTGCCAACACACCTTAAACTCAGTACATCTAAAGTTGAGGTTATCACTGGCACTCCTAACTGATCTGTCTCCAGTCTCTTTCCTCTTTGATAACCCATCAAACCACTCTCAGATTAATTTTCATAAATCATTATTCTTTGCTCATAAACCTGCAAAGGAGTGGGGCTTCTCTTTACTTAGAAAATAAAGTTCAATCTTCTTAGCTTGGCATTCAGACCATCCAGAGTTTGATCTCACAGTACATTTCTGAAATTATTTTCAACTAGTCCAGTGTATATGTTCAGTCATTCTCGGTTGTATCTGTCTCTTCATGACCCCATTTTGGTTTTTTTTGGCAAAGATACTGGAGTGGTTTGTCATTTCCTTCTCCAGCTCATTTTACAGATGAGGAAATTGAAGCAAACAGGGTTAGATGACTCGCCAGGGTCACACAGCTGGTAAGTGTCTGAGGCCAGATTTGAACTCAGGAAGATGAGCCTTCCAGCCCTGGCATTTTATTCACTGTGCCTTCTAGCTGCCCCATTCCCTAATTGAACCTTGTGTTCTAGTCAGAATGGTATTTTGTCATTTCCTGAACAGATGCCCAGCCCCATACCTCTAACTGTGCCATTCCTTCTGCATGGAAGGCTTCCTATACCTCCTTCCTTCTCCATCTTCCCTTAAAATCCCAGCCTAGGTTCTTCCTATTTCAGGAAACCTCTGATCAGCCCCATTAGAAGTGATTTGTCCTTTCTTTACAACAAAACAAGACACATATATGAAACTTTTTCTTCATAGTCTGAACAATGTAAAGGCTCTATAGACAAAAAGTAAAAAGGAATCTGCCCTACTGGAGCTTACATTCTACTGTGGAACATCTTTTGCACTTTGTAATACTCTCTGATCATTTACTAACCTGTAGTTTTGTTACAGTATCTCTGTATCCCACAATGTATAAAGATGGAAAGAAGGGAGGGAGGAAGGGAAGAAAAAAGGGAGGGAGAGAGGAAGGAAGAAAGAGAAGGGAGGAAGGAAGGGAGAAAAGGAGAAATAAAGGAAGGAAGAAAGTAGAGAAGAAAGAAGGAAGTAAGAGAGGGAGGAAAGATTAAAGTCATGGAATTCAAAATCTTTACTTTTTCAGTTATCTGGGCACATACCTGAATATCCTTGAATTTAATCTACATTCCTACAGAAAAGTGAGAAAACAGATTTAGATAGTCCATATAATCCTCTCTCCTTATTCCCTTCCCCACCAGGGAAGTCAGTTTCAGAGAGGGGAAAAAATGAACTTTTTTTTAAAGGTACAACTTATCGGAAACCAGCATGTCACCAGAGAGAATATAACTCCTCATCTGCTTTCGGTAACCAGATGCCTTTTGTTAAAATGTGTTTATTTACTTATTCTGATTTTTTTGAGGGGGGAGGTGGAATTTGGAGGGGTATGTGGAAAGCTGAAAGTAGGAGATATGAAAAATAATAGATCAAAAATGTCAAAGCATATTATATAACATAGCTGAAATTCAATCTTAAAGTTTCCTAGCCATGAAATCTATTTTACTCTCATTTTCAACTCAAAGGTGAAAAAAAACCTATGAAAATAAGATAAAACAAAACTACAAAAAGTCCTTTACTGGGGCTCTGGAAAGGCAGCTTTGTGAATCTGAATCCTGGAAAGTCTACTCCCAAAGCAATGTCCTCATTTCATGACCTTTAGGATAATGTTGCTCAAGATAGTTTTTGCTATGTGTATTTTCACTACTGTAATAAATTACTAAATTTCAAGGGGAATGTCCTTTCTATGGAAACTCATGAAAGATAACAGGAAGTTGGCTTCAATCTTCCTAACTTGTTTTTTTTTTTTTTATTTTATTTTTTATTTTTTAGTCAAACAGCTAGGACTCGAGAAATTGTAAGACCTTCAAGGACCTATGCACCATACACTAGAGTAATGGAACTAGCTATGAAGAAAGCTGTAACTGACGTAGACCAATAAGTACATTCATTTCAGAGGGATAAATGCACGGGACTGCAGATGAATTCTGGAAAGGATGGATGTTACTTCCTTGATCCACACATTTGCATCAATGAGAATTAGAGCTGTGACAAAGTTAGCTTTCCTTTTGGGAGCCTGAAGATGGAAAGTCAGGTGGGGTTTGGGAGAGATATGCAGGAAGGAAGAAGCCTAACGTGCAATATGTCATATTTCAAACACTAAACCCAAATATGCTTATATGCAGTGTTTTCTGTGACTTTCTATGTACCCACTGAAGTTTTGCTTGTGGGATTCACTTACAATCTGTAATTTTATTAGATTTGGGTTGTTGATAGAGGAAAGGGGCATTAATCAAAAAGTGATTTGTGTTTTTTTTCATGTCAGGATCACTTGTTACATATATTATGAAGGTTTTGTTACCCATAAAGTATTAGAAGTTGATATTTTTCTTTGGTGCAGAGACATTTGTCTACAAAAGAGAAAAAGACTGTCAGATATACTTCCAGACTGAAATGGAAATGAAGACATCTTGGCAGTCAGATGCTGGTGACTGCTGGCCACAGATGTCAAGTCTGCTGAAGGCTCTGTATTTCACATGAGCCCTTATGAAGAATGATTCTAATGCCTGGGCAGCCATCTTAAAGCTGGATTCTGGAACTCCAAAGTCCTCTGCTGTTCATTTGTGCCTTGTATCTTTATCAGGCCAACTGAAATCATCATATTTATTTCTACCTATGAGCATTTTTCTTTCTCATTTCAACCTAGAAGATAATTTTGTATGTTAAAATTTTACTAATTTAAGTTTTCGATAACAATTGATGTCTTTTTCCTAAATGAATATTTTATTCAAGCACATAGTACCTTGGTATTATAACCCCCCTGATGCATTTATTTAATAAATTCTCTATATTTTGTTCTATTAATTGGTCCTTGGAACTTCATTTGTGTCCATGTTAAAAGGGTAGGGAACAGAGGAATACCATATACCAATATATAACTATAAAGCAAAAATAAGCATTTAAATGAGTAAAGTCTTTGACAGCAAAGTAAACCTCAAGATAAGGTCTTTAAAATTACTATAATACACAGGCTTTCCTGCTTTAATTGAGTTACTTGTTTCTATTTAAAAAAAATAAACATTGTTACAGGGAATGATATTACAGGAGGATGTCCAGTTCCACAGGGACATACTGGAGTATAGATGCTCAGCTGTCCAATATGAAAAGCTAGAGTGAAGTTTGGTTACAGCATAATACAAGAATAATAACTTTTATTATAAAACAGTGTTGACAGGTTTTGTCTAGACTTTCCCTGCCTCCTCCACAGCATAGAATATTTTTGGAAAGGACCTCAGAAGGTATCTAGCCCAATTCCTTTATTTTACAGATGAGGAAACTGAGGTTCAAAAAGGTTAACCTAACTCAAGAACACATAGGTAGTAAACAGCAGTTGAGACTTGAACCCAGTTCCTCTGAGAATAATCCAGTAAACCTTCCATTACGTTGCTCTTTTTTAAAAGGGATGGAATAGTGTTAAGCCATTAGTATAAAAGAACAGCAAATTTTTGATTATTTATGCTGATGGAAGGGATATAGCAAGAAAAGATGGTTGATGACTGATAAACAGCAGCAGAAGGGTTGGTTGGAAAAACTAGCCCTGGGACTGGACAATAGTGAAATCAACCCCGGGACCAGTCACATGCTACTAGAGAATAACGGACTGGACTGGGGCCTGTCTCTTCTACTGGACCATGCGCAGGGGTGGCACCAAAGGTGGTGCAGGATGTCTCTCCCAAATGAATCAACTGGCAAGAAAGACATGTAAAGGAATTTTAGCCCTTGAACTCCTTGGAATCATTGGAGCATATTTGCTATTTAATAAAATGAACACAAATCAAGATTTCAGGCATACGATGAGGAAGACATTTTCCTTAATCTTGGAAGTTTATTACAAATCCAATGAATGGACTGGACTGCATGGAATAAGGGAACATGATGAAGAAGAATGGTTAAATTGAAAAAATTTAAACCTCTTCAGTTTGAAGTTTTCTTTTTTTTTTAAATTTATTGATTTATTTAACTTTTCAACATAAATTTCCACAAAATTTTGGGTTCCAAATTTTCTCCCCATTTCTCCCCTCCCCCCACCCCAAAACACCAAGCATTCTAATTGCCCCTATCACCAATCTGCCCTCTCTTCTAACATCCCTCCCTTCCCTTATCTCCATCTTCTCTTTTGTCCTGTAGGGCAAGATAACTTTCTATACCTCATTATCTGTGTTTCTATTTCCTAGTGGCAAGAACAATACTCAACAGTTGTTCCTAAAACTTTGAGTTGCAACTTCTCTCCATCCCTTCCTCCCCACCCATTCCCTTTGGGAAGGCAGGCAATTCAATATAGGCCGTATCTGTGTAGTTTTGCAAATGACTTCCATAATAGTTGTGTTGTGTATGACTAACTATAATTCCCTCCATCCTATCCTGCTCCCCATTGCTTCTATTCCCTCTTTTGATCCTGTCCCTCCCCAAGAGTGTTGACTTCAAATTGCTCCCTCTTCCCACTGCCCTCCCTTCTATCCTTCCCCCCACCCTGTTGATCCCCTTCTCCCCCACTTTCCTGTGTTATAAGATAGGTTTTCATACCAAAATGAATGTGCATTTTATTCCTTCCTTTAGTCGAATGTGATGAGAGTAAGCTTCATGTTTTTTCTCTCACCTTCCCTCTTTTTCCCTCCACTAAAAAGTCTTTTATTTGCCTCTTTTATGAGAGATAACCTGCCTCATTCCATTTCTCCCTTTCTCCTCCTAATATATTTCTCTCTCACCGCTTAATTTCATTTTTTAAAGATATGATCCCTTCCTATTCAATTCACCCTGTGCTGAGTGTGTGTGTGTGTGTGTGTGTGTGTGTGTGTGTGTGTGTGTAATCCCACCAACTACCCAGATACTGAAAAAAGTTTCAAGAGTTACAAATATTGTCTTTCCATGTAGGAATGTAAACAATTCAACTTTAGTAAGTCCCTTATGATTTCTCTTTGCTATTTACCCTTTCATGCTTCTCTTGATTCTTGTGTTTAAAGTCAAATTTTCTTTTCAACTCTGGTCTTTTCATCAAGAATGCTTGAAAGTCCTTGATTTCAGTGAAAGACCATTTTTCCCCTGAAGTATTATACTCAGTTTTGCTGGGTAGGTGATTCTTGGTTTTAGTCCTAGTTCCTTTGACTTCTGGAATATCATATTCCATGCCCTTCGATCCCTTAATGTAGAAGCTGCTAGATCTTGTGTTATCCTGATTGCATTTCCACAATACTTGAATTGTTTCTTTCTAGCTGCTTGCAATATTTTTTCCTTGACCAAGGAACTCTGGGATTTGGCCACAATGTTCCTAGGAGTTTCTCTTTTTGGATCTCTTTCAGGAGGTGATCAATGGATTCCTTCAATATTTATTTTGCCCTCTGGTTCTAGAATCTCAGGGCAGTTTTCCTTGAGAATTTCATGAAAGATGATGTCTAGGCTCTTTTTTTGGTCATGGCTTTCAGGTAGTCCCATAATTTTTAAACTGTCTGTCTTGGATCTGTTTTCCAGGTCAGTTGTTTTTCCAATGAGATATTTCACATTATCTTCCATTTTTTCATTCTTTTGGTTTTGCTTTGTGATTTCTTGGTTTCTCATAAAGTCATTAGCCTCCATCTGTTCCATTCTAATTTTGAAAGAACTATTTTCTTCAGTGAGCTTTTGAACCTCCTTTTCCATTTGGGTAATTCTGCTTTTGAAAGCATTCTTCTCCTCATTGGCTTTTTGAACCTCTTTTTCCAATTGAGTTAGCCTATTTTTAAAGGTGTTATTTTCTTCAGCATTTTTTTGGGTCTCCTTTAGCAAGTTGTTGACTCACTTTTCATGCTTTTCTTGCATCTCTCTCATTTCTCTTCCCAGTTTTTCCTCCACCTCTCTAACTTGATTTTCAAAATCCTTTTTGAGCTCTCCCATGGCCTAAGCCCAGTGAGTATTTATTTTGGATGTTTGGGATACAGAAGCCTTGACTTTTATGTCTTTCCCTGATGGTAAGCATTGTTCTTCCTCATCTGAAAGGATGGGAGGAGATATCTGTTCACCAAGAAAGTAACCTTCTATGGTCTTATTTTTTTCCCCTTTTTTTGGGCATTTTCCCAACCAGTTACTTGACTTTTGGGTCCTTTGTCAAGAGTAGGGTATACTCTGGGGACCTGTAAGATATCAGTTCCTCCAAGGTGGCACAATCAAGGGTGTACTTGTCTGGGCTCAGGGAAGGATTTTTGTGCCCAGAATCTTAGCAGCATTTCCTCTCCACTGGCAACTGACCTCCAGTTCTGCCAAGCTAGCACTGGGAGGGGTGGGATTCAGTCAAGCTGCTGGGGCAGGGCTTCCATTCAGTGTGAGACAAAGACCAGCTGCCTCAGGGCGTCTACACGGGGCTGAGGTAAGACTCAACTCTTCAGTGCCCACAGGGGTTTTTACGATCCAGCTATGGTCTCAGGCTGCTGTAGGGGCTGCCCTGAGAATTCCTGCTGCCTGCCTGATGTGAAGGCCCTTCTCCCTTCCTGGTCAGCTGAATGAACCCCATCACTGACCTTTGGCGCCTGTGGGTTGAGGGATCTGTGGACCCTCTGCTGCTGGGAGTGGGGATTCCGTGACTGGAGATTCCACCCTGGAGGGCTGTTCACAAGCCATGCATGGCCAAGACTGGTCTGGGCTCCACGCTCTGCTCCATGTTCAGTGCAACTGACGTTTCCTGTGGGTCTTTCAGGTCGCCCTGGGCTGGAAATCTCCTCCACTCTGTTGTTCTCCACTTCTGTTGCTCCAAAATTTGTTGAGAGTCCCTCTCTACAGGTGTTTTATGGGCTGTGTGGGGACAGCCTCCATATGCGTGTCTTTCTACTCCACCATCTTGGCTCCACCCCCCCAGTTTGAAGTTTTCTTCTCTCTGAGTCATGACAGTGGTCACCTCATTCAGCCTCTTGTAAATTGTTTTTAGACTTTTGAAGAAAAAGCCAACTTGGTTGCATAACTGCATCAAGTAAAGTCTCTTACTAAAAACCATATATATATGTATGTATGTATGTATATATGTATGTATGTATGTATGTATGTATGTATACACACACATTAAAAAAAAGAATAACAGATCTTGTTTGTGTAGCAAGAGTCAGTAGCCTGGAACTATAGTGGGCAGGAGCTAGTTTCATGACTTGCTTATTTTGGTTGTTTTAGCAATCCTTTTAACCTAGCGTATAAATTCTACTGAGAGATAGAAATTTTCCTTTGGCCCACTGAACCTCTCACATTCCCCTATCTCTCTTTCATTACTTAAAATACAAATCTGGATATTTAAAAATGAATAGACAGATGCAAATGTCAAAGATTATCTTAAAATTAGCAGAATGCCAGGGAATTCCCCTTGGCATTAAAGCCATCTTGTCACTAAGTGTACATATAGCTGTGAGCATGTATATGTGTGGATATATACACATGTGTTTGTGTATGAAAGGTTATTATTTTGCCAATTTTCAATTGGTGAAAAGCTACAAATACCAAATATTAGTAAGCCCCATTCAGAGAGACTGTTGAGGATATTTAGCAGAAATTGACATTTAAACATAACTGAATTAAAAGACAAATGGTGTTATTTTTAGGTCTTTTGACAAAAAGTTAATGCCTTAGAATCTCAAACCCCCTACCAATTACATTCTAAAGGGATTAAAAAAAAAGACATTTAGTAATATCTTCTTTTATGTTTAGTAGAGTTCAAAATTTGTGGAATAAATTCAAATATGACTTCTCTAAGCACAGTAAAATTTGTATCTAGGAATTTATTTATTTTAAATATTTTAATATAATACAAGCTCTCTGTTCTAGTTTAACAGACTCTACAGATGTGAAGACTGCCCCTCCATCTGGGCCTGCCTTCACAGGCAGAACACAAGTGTTGCCTTTTCTCAGTCCTGGATAGGCTTGTGCTGTGATTGTCAATATTTTCAACGACGGGGGCCAATTGAATGTAGATATTGGGAGAACAATGAGTAGGAATGGGAGAGGAATGGATTTAAGTGATCACTCCAGAGCACACCAACTAGAAACACTGAAGGTTTGTAAAGTGCTTAACACACATTATATCACTCAATCCTCAAATAGCTCTGAGAGGTTTTTGCTAATATCCCCATTTTAAAGGTGTAAAAATTGAGGCTTAAGGAAGTTAGGTAAGCTAGTTAAGAGTCACACAGGTAATGTGTCTGAGGCAGAATCTGAAACTAGGTTCTCCTGAGCCTTAATCCAGCATATCTTCCACCCAATCAGATGCCTGGCACATTTGAGGGCCAGACAAGGGGTTCTATTTACTCAAAAACTCAAGATTTTAAATGTGTTCTGTTCAGCTTCAAGTTGGGTTTTGTGGAATCAAGCCAGCATTAGAAGGAAAAGAACTGGGGCTGGGATCAGAATGACTGACTAGACACATTTACAACTAAAGGGATCTCCAAAAATATGACATCTAAAGTGGACAAAACCAAACTCTCTGTTGATGTTTTGTAGTTATAACTGCCTATTTTAATAGTGTTTTGGTCCATCTTCAGATCTGTAATAGCCTTTGTTGCACTGTGAACATCTAGCCTGGGAATGAGTTGCTGTTCTAGTGCCATGGATGGATATGGAAGACAAGGATGGCCCTCCATCTCTAGGGCCAGCTCCCAGATCTCAAGTGGCTTCAACAAAAGACAGGAACCTTTCTCCATCTTTCTTCCCACAGGCAGGCCATGCTCCTTTCTGACTTTATGTCTTTGCTTTTGCTTTTCTTACCAGTGTGATGCTTTTTCCTCTCCTCTTAAACTCTAGGTCAAGAACCACATTCTCCAAGAAAGCTTCTATAATTCTGGACCCTTCATATCTTGTTAACATTTAACTTTCTCTTGCAAGTATCCTGAGTCTTCCCATCAAGACAAGCTTCTTAAGGGCAATGTGGAGGTTGGGTCTGTGATTTCGTTGCTTAAAAGGTGAAGAACTCTGCTGATTCACGTCCCTCAATGTGTTGGGATCTCTAGACAAGGAAGGCTGAGAAAGATGAAAGATAACCCTTGTAACAATGTTTCTTCCTCCATCCAGCATGGAGTAGGGGATCTAGCCTTGAAACCAGAAAGAAAGAGCCAGGCCAAAGTCCTGCCTCTGACGTATACAAGTTGTGTGACCCTGGGCAAGTCTCTTACCTCTCAGTGTTCCAAATACTGAGACTCTAAATTGCAGAGAAGTTTGTTAGACATAGAAAGGGGATGTGGTACCTTTAGATGAGGCTCTTGACCTCTTGACCTGTGGTGGCAGTGTAACATGATTTCTCAGGAACCAAGAAAGAGGAGAGATTGGGTCTAGTGAATGAGTTCTACCTAGAGAAGGTCCAGATGGCAAGGAGTTTGTTTGTTGTCTGAGATTCTAGTTTTGAGTAGGGTTTTGTAAATGAGGAGCCCCGTGTGTGAGGCTATGGGTCTGGAGGGAGTTTGGTGACTGAATCTTTCTGTCTGGGCTGAATCCTGGAGGGGAGGGCATGGGGGTCTGAGGATATGGCTAAGAGTGGGGAAACTTAAGTCCAACCATTTAGACCAGTAGTGAGGGTCATGGGACGTTAGACTAGATGTTCAAAGTTCTTTCTATCTCTAAAATGCCATGATTCTCTCTTCATATACTATAGTAAATTAGAAATAGAAATTACTATAAATTAGAAAATAGAAATTACTATAGTAATTTCAAACTCTAAATTGTTATACTGAATACTGCATATGCAGAGAGATAAAGCAAGGGCAACATAGAAAAAGTGAAGGATAAGGGTCCTGAGGATGAGCTCTTTTAAGAATATCACCTCATTACCTTAGACAGAACTTTTTAATTTCTCTTTTTCTTTTAAAGCATTTTATTTCCCCCAGTTATATGTAAAGACAATTTTTAGCATTCGTTTTTACAAAATTTTGAGTTCTAAATTTTTCTACCTCTACCTTTCCTTCCCTCTTTCTAAAATGGTAAGCAATTTGATACAAGTTATATATGTGTAATCATGTAAAATCATGTACACATATATATGTGTAATCATGTAAAACATATTTCCATATTAGTTACAGTTGTGAAAGAAGAAACAGACCAAAAGGAAAAATACCATGAAAAAATTAAGTGAAAAGAGTATGCTTTGATCTGCATTCAGAGTCCATCAATTCTTTCACTGGATGTAGATAACATTTTCCATCATGAGTCCTTTATAATTGTCTTGGATGATTGTATTGCTGAGAAAATCTAAGCCATTCATTGTCGATCATCACACAAGGTTACTATTACTGTGTAAAATGTTTTCTTGGTTCAGCTCACTTCACTCAGCATCAGTTCATGTAAGTCTTCCAAGGTTTTTCTGAAATTCACCTGCTCATCATTCCTTTTTTTCTTCTCATTTAGTATTTTATTTTCTCCAGTTACATGTAACAACAATTTTTAACATTCATTTTTAAAACTTTGAGTTCCAAATCCTCTCCCTTTTTTCCTCCCCATCCTCTCTCCCAACTGAGAAGGCAAGCAATTGGATATAGGTTATACATGTGGAGTCATGCAAAATATATCCATAAGTCATGCTGTGAAAGAAAAAAAGCTCAAGAAAAATAAAGTGGAAAAAATGATGCTTCAGTCTGTATTCAGACACCATCAGTTCTTTCTCTGTGGATGGATGGCATTTTTTCATCATGTCCTTCAAAGTTGTCTTGGATTGTTATATTGCTGAGAATAACTAAATCACTCACAGTTTAATCTTACAGTATTGCTGTTAACTTTGTACACAGTACATTTCACTTTGCATCAACCCATGAAAGTCTTTCCAGGTTTTTCTGACAGCATCTTGCTCATCGTTTCTTATAATATTCCATAATAATCACATGCATGAACACACTTGTCCAGCCATTCCCCAATTGATGGTCATACCCTCAATTTCTAATTCTTTGCCTCTAGAAAAGAACTGCTATAAATATTTTTTACATATGGGTCCTTTTCCTTTCTGTTTTTTTTTTCATATCTCTTTTGGGATACAGACCTAGTGGTGACATTGCTAGGTCAAAGGGTTTTATAGTTCTTTGGGCATAGTTCCAAAGTGCTCTATAGAATGGTTAATCAGTTCACAACTCCACCAACAGTGCATTAATGTCTCATTTTCCCCAGTTGTCATTTCTTATAACACAATAGCATTCCATACATTCATATGCCAATGGACATTCCCTCAATTTCCAATTTTTTGTCACTATGAAAAGAGCTGGTATAAATATTTTAGACAGAATTTCTTAATCTTTTTTATGTTATGGATCCCCTAGGCAATATGGTGAAGCCTATGGATCCCTTCTTTGAATAATGTTTTTAAATGTGGAAAATATATAGAATTACAAAGGAAACCAGATGTATTGAAATATAGTTCAAATGACTTGAGTTCAAATCCAGCCTCAAATAATTACTAGTTGTGTGACTCTGGACAAGTCACCTTGTAAATTTCTGGCTACCTAAACTGTAAACTGAGGAAAATAATAACACCTACCTCCCAGAATTGTTGTGAGGATCAAATAAGATCACATTTTCCAAGCACTTAGTACTGTGCCTGGCATATATAATAGATGCTTAATAAATGCTTGGTCCTTCCCTCCTCTTTATCTGGAAAGAACCTTAGAAGTGCTCATCTGTCTCCCTTAAACAGATGAGAAAACTAAGGTGCAGAGAAATAGAAGTGGCCTACCAAGGTTGTACTGAGTAGGAAATGCCCAGGGCTACACAAGCTAGTAAAGATTCTAGGTAGGATCTGAATACAGGTTTCCCAATTCCAGAACTCTTCCCAGAAAGTATCTTCAATCACAAATGTATAAAAGTTGAACAGACTTTAAATTCAACTTTAAATTATTTGCTTTTACCACTGTTGTCTTTGGGGTAATTTTCTATTTTCATGAAAGGACTTCTGATAAGAATGCTACAGGGGCTTTAAAAAATATGATGGTGTACTAAGAGGCTATCCTTTAAAATTCCAAATTTCATTAGGACGGACAGGAATATTCTCATAGAAGGAAAAGACCTGAAAGTGCATCTCAAATTTCCCCAGTTACAATTAAACCTGGAAAAATTCCAAACTACATAAAAAGAAAGAGGACATCAAGAAGTTTCAGTATTATGAGGACGTGAAAAATCCAGAAATCCTTTTTACAGATTTAAGGCACAACAAGGGAATGCATGTTTCTATACTGGATCGGCATATGATTTTGCTCCATGCTATCTGGTCAGAATGGTGAGTCAAAGGCAAATACTCAGTTATGCAGCTACTGAGACAGACTGGAGAAGGTCTGACTCTTCCTTGTTTGGCCAAGGTGCCAGAAATGTCTACTTTTAGCACCATGATTTTTATGAAAGGAACCCTGTAAAAATGAAAATGCTACTTTAAAATGGAGCAACGAGGTGTCATTGTGCTTAGTGCGGTCCCTGGGCCTGGAGTCAGGAAGATCTGAGTTCAAATTCAGTCTTACACATACTCACTGTGTGACTCTGGGTAAGACATATAGCCTCTGTTTGCCTCAATTTCTTTATCTGTAAAATGGAGGAAATAATAGTACCTTCTTCCCACGTTTGTTGTAAGGATCAAATAAGACAATAATTTCAAAGCACTTAGCATAGTGCCTGGCATGTAGTAAGTGTTATATGTTAGTGATTGTTTTTTATTATTGTTGCTATTACAGCAGCTAGGTGATGCAGTAGGTAAAGTGCCAGACTTGGAGTCATACCAGAGTTAACATCTGGCCTCAGACACTTACTAGCTGTATGACCCTGGACAAACCACTTAATCCTATTTGCCTCAGTTTCCTCATCTGTAAAATGAACTGAAGAAGGAAATAGCAAAACTCTCCAGGATCTTTGCTAAGAAAATCCCAAATGGAGTCACAGAGAGTCAGCCACAACTGAAATGATTGGACAACAAAATTATTATTATTAACTACAAAATGGGTATAATAATAGCACCTACTTCACAGGATTGTTGTGAGGATCAAATGTGATCATATTTGCAAAGCACATAGCACAGTGCCTGACATATTTTGTACTGTTCAGTCATTTTAATTATGTCTGACTCTTTGTGACCGCATTTCAAATTTTCTAGCAAAGATAATGGGGGGGGGGTTGTCATTTTCTTTTCAAGCTCATTTTACAGATGAGATAACTGAGGCAAACAGGGATAAGTGACTTGCCCAGGGTCACACAGCTATAAGTGTTTAAGGTCAGATTTGAACTCATGTCTTCCTGACTCCAGACTAGGCACTTTATTTACTGTGTCCCCCTGACACATAGTAGGCACCTAATAAATGCTTGTCACCTTCCCTTCCCCTTACTTGGTAGAGGTAAAATGTGAACATCATCACCTGTCATCACATGAATGATCTGTGACGTTGGGAGCAGTCCTTAATAGCAAGAACAGTGTCAAAATCCATTCCTATCCATGGGATCATGGGTAAGTCATGTAGTCTCTCTGAGCCTTGCTTTCCTAATATGTAAAATAGGAATAATAATGCTTGCACTGGCTGCCTCACAGGATTACAATCAACTGATTGCCATGTAATTCCTATCAAATGCTCAGATGCTACAAAGTAGGAAAGGATGAATAATGCATTGGATGACAGAGACAGAATCTTTACAGGTCTCAATAGGCTAGAACATTGGACTGAACTGAATAAGATAAGAATTAATAGGGATAAATGTATTGTTTTACACTCCTGTTGCAAAAACCAAGTACAAGATGGATAAGATGTAGCTAGATAACAATTCTGATAAAATGTGGTGAATTATGATAGATTTCAAGTTGAATATTAATCAATAGGATGATTTGACAATTAAAAGACTAATATTAATAGTTAACGTATGCATAATCTTTAAGGTTTGCAAAGTGCTTTATGTATATACTATGTCATTTGTTTCTCTCAACAATCCTGTCTGATTTAAGAGAATAATTCCCAGGCATAGGGAAGTGTACATTCTGCTTCCATCAGACAACATTGGGAATATTGTATCTGGAAGTTCACTTGAGGAAGGATATAGAGAAGATGGATTGTGACCACAATGGTGAAGGGTCACAAGATCATCAAATTATATAATAATTAGCATAGTGCCTGGCACATTTTTGTTTCTATTAAGTCATTTCAGCAGTGTCCAACTATTAGCAACCCCATTTGGGGTTTTCTTGGCAAAGCTATTGGAGTAGTCTATCATTTTCTTCTCTAGCTTATTTTACTGATGAGGAATGAGGCAAATAGGGTTAAGTGACTTATCCAAGGTTACACAGCTAGTAAGTGTCTGAGGCCAGATTTGAACTCAGGAAGATGAGTAATCCTGACTCCACTGTGCTGCCTAACTGCCCCTGCTGGCACACAGTAAGCACTATATGTGTTAGCTATTATTATTATAATTCATTCATTCATGAGATGATAGGAAATAAGGCTTTACAAGGATCAGTTGAAGGAACTAGGCATGGTTAGCCCAGAGAAGAGAGGACAGGGAATTATGATAGTATTTTGAATTATCTGAAGGGCTTCCATGTGGAAGGAGGATCAGACTCTCTTTGGTTTTTGAAGTGATGCCCTACAAAGATCCTGCCTTCTAAAAATTAAAAACAAAACATCATTAGTAATATTTTATATATTATCTATTACCATATTATATATTTATATATATTCACATATATTAGTAATATTTTCATAGTAGGAAAATAACTGAAAGCTCATTTCAAATTTGTGTAACTACCAGTTAAACCTAGGAAAAAAATGCTAAATCATATAAAAAGCCAGATAATATCCAGAAATAGAACTCTTATTAGCAAAGAGAACATGTGGAAATAAATTTACAGATTATTTTGTAATCCACAGAGGCAACTATGTGACAGTGCTGGATTTGGAGTCAAGAAGATCTGAACTGAAATCTGGCCTTAGACACAAACTGGCTATATGACCCTGGGCAAGTCACTTTACCTGTCAGTTTCAGTTTCCTTATCTGTAAAAGAGTGATACTAATAACACCTATCTCTCAGGGTTGTTACAAGAATCAAATGACATAATATCTGTAAAGCACTTAGCGTTAGAGCCTGGAACATAATAGGCACTTGACAAATGTTTATTATCACTTAAAGATTAATCTTCCATCTGGAGGTTGGAACAAGGAACAATGAATAGCAGTTAAAGTGTAGCAAATTTTGGCTCCATGCAGGAAAAAGTTTCTACAAAATTAAGCAATCTCAAAGTACATTGGATTTTCGTGGGCAATATTAGGTTGCTTCTTACTCTAAGTCTTTAAGTGAAGTCTACATGACCACCTATTAAGGATGTTTTGGCCAGGTCTGATATTAACTGGTTGATCTTTAACCATTTTGTGATCTCTAACTAAGATTTTGCGATTCTATGGTTCTAGGTTCTATGTATGTATGTCATTTTTACCTAAATAGGGTGACTCAAAAATCTTAGTACAATTTTAAATTATTAAGGCTTTAAAATGAACTAAGACTTTTGGGACATCCTGCATATGTGTGTGGATGAATAGCTATAGGATAGACAGACAGATAGACAGATAGATAGATAGAGAGAGAGACAGATAAATGAAGGAAAGAAAGAAAAAAGAGAGATAGGTGGATAGACAGATACAGAGAAGAATATACATGCATATATGTATATACAGTAGGACCCTGAGAGATCACACATCAGATAAATTTTTATGGGTGGGGAGAGGAGGCCTATATCAAAGAACAGAAAGGGGACACCTAAGGTAGGGGTCACCCATGTAACATATTTATCTAGGGCTGCGTATGTGGCAAAGATACTGGAGAAGTTTGCCATTTCATTCTCCAATTCATTTTGCAAATAAGGAACTGAAGCAAACACGGGTAAGTGACTTGCCCAGGGTCAGACATATATTTTAAGTGTCTCAGGCCAGATTTGAACTCAGGAAGAGGAATCTTCTTTTCTCCATGTCTGGTGCCCTATCCACTGTACCACCTAGCTGCCCCTAAGTATCTGACCTCAGTTCTCCAGTTTGACTACTTACACTGCCCACATGAGAGGCAAGGCAGGTAGTAGATATGGATTTAGATGGTGGATGACATATTTTATCTACAGGCAGAGAACCTTGGGTTTGAATTCCACCTCTCTTTACTAGCCCTCTGATCTTCAGTCAGCCAAGAGGCATTTATTAAGTTCTTATTAAAGGAGTGGGTATACACAGAAAGGCAAAAGCCATCCTTGACCTCAAGGAGCTAGTATTCTAATGGGAGAGACAAATATGAAAATATTAAGGTATGCCCAAAATCTTAAACAGAGTCTATCAAGGGAATCTCAGAGGAAAAGGTACTAGCCCCTGGAGGAACTAGGAAAGCTCCCCCTTCCCCCTCCCCTGCAGAAGGTCCTTCACCTATCTGGCCTTCGGTTTCCAAATCTTTTAAAATTAGGGAATTGAACTAGATGGTCCCTAAGATCCCTTCCAGCCTCAAATCCTACGATTCTAAGGTTCAATTTATAGATAATTGTAAATCATTCTGCTTTGGTATGCGAATATTGAACAAACTACTTTATACCCAGAAAACCCTGAGGGAAGGATGGGGATGAGGAAGAATTTGTTTTAATCAGTAAATCAACAGGTACTTCTTAAAGATTTACTATGTTCCAGACACAGAGCAAAAGCTGGAGATACAAAGAAAAAGCAGTCTTTGCTCAAAAGGAGCTTATATTCTAATGAGGCAGACTTCATTTACAAATCAGTACATACAAGAAAAACAGAGTGGATGAAAGGTAACCTTAGCAGAGATGGAACTAGAGGTGAAAAAGAGCAGGAAGGTTCCTGGGGGAATGGGTGCTTGAGTCTTAGAGCGTATATAGCATAATATTTAAAACTTCTTAAAATTTTACTTCTGGTCCATGTTCATCAAAGCAGAGCAATGACTACACCAAGGTATTTCAAGGTCTTGCTCCATTTAAGAGATAGGTCCCAGTCAGAAGGAAGTCCATTCCTTGTATCCCAAACCTGGTAACTTACACTTTTACATACAAGTACCTATTTCTGGGGCTCTATAGATAAAAAATCTCTCCATGCAGTCCTATCTCAAGATTTAACATTTGAGGGAATGATGTAGCAAAAAGTCCCAAACAGAGCTGTAAAAGTTACAAGGTTAGTTACGTAATGATATAATTGTCAATGTGTTTAGACTGGCTTTCTTCTCATTTATGCTTTATATTTTCTTGTCTATTTTTACCTGATAAATGTGTCAAGGTACATTTTCTTTGTGAGGCATTAGGTAAAATTGCATGGGACTTGATTCATTGTCATCTTTGGAATTTTTAACATGATATCATTGGAAATACTAAACCTATACTCAGGGGTCATTAAAAAAATGGCACATTTTGAGCGTAATAAAAGAAGAAAAAGAAATGGAGGAAAATTCTTAGGGGCTTTCTCTTAATTTTCCAGCATATTTTAGGGTTTTAACATATAACATTTACAATATTCACTTTCCTGAATTAGAGTTGGGGTTTGGGGGTTGGGGTGGGGAAGGAATAATTAGCAGGCAATCCTTTTGGCTCTTGGCCTTTGCTTGTAAATGTTTTCTTTGGCAGCCATGCTCTTGAGAACAGGAAGTCACTCCCTTGTTACAGATTTAAGACTTTCTTGAGCCAAATAACAGAAAGTTAGATTAGTTCCTTATTAAATAGAAAGAAAAGTGTGGACTTTTTGTTTTTGCCTGAGATAAATGACATCTTAATAAAGATTTGCATCAGTTCCTTCTCTCTATCAGTCCTAATATCATGTAACCAAAAAACTAAAAACAAATTCAAACCAGTGATGTTTCCTGGGGGGAAAAAAACCAAATTGGTTATGTTGGAATTCAGTCCTAACATAAAAGGATGCTTTTGGTTCAATGACTTGCAGTTGTAGCTGTTGTTGAGGGAAAAGGAAATTAAGATTTTTCAAAAGTTTGACTCCTTTTTGTTTTGGTCGTTTATTACAAAATTTGTGAATATATGTATGTGCCTATTTTAATTTATTTTATTTTTAACTTATGGAATAAAACAAACATTTTCATAGCATAGTATAATAAAATATAATTCTAGATATTGTTAAATACCTGTGAATATATTTTGAAATTGAACATGTTAAATACATTTTCCTTCATGATTTCACATGGTCTTTTTAGGAGGCACCAGTCCATTAATAGTCATTATGGCATTGAGGAAAGAGTGCTAAACTTCGTTGGAGTCAGGAGACCTGGGTTTGAATTCTGGTTCTGACATCAACTGTGTGAGTCTACCAAATGAATCACTTTACCTCTCTGAGGATCAGTTTCTTCATCTGTAAAATGGTAAGCATCAAAATACTTGCCTTTTCTTGAAAGGAAATGCTTTGTAAATTTTAAACTGCTATAGAAGTAGAAGGTATTATTAGTATTAATGAGACAGATTCCCTCATGGCTTACCTAGAGTTTGTCTCATTTTTGTTGTATTCTCTTGATGTTATGGCCATGTCTTGTCTGTGAAATAACAGCAGAAACTTCTAAGTAAAGACTTGTAAGACTTTAAAAAAAAATGGTTTCACAGATATTTTTGTGGGGTTTTATAATCACTCTTCAAATAACATCTCTTGACCTAGAGCCGAAGTCTTTGAGTCATTTCAAAGATGGAAGGTCTAGACTGAAGCAACTTGCTTAAGGCCACACAAGCAATGCCTGAAACTTCATCATGAGATCTCTTCCTTCTTAATTTATCTTGGGAACCTTTGTAAAAT
The DNA here is from genome assembly GCF_028372415.1 of Notamacropus eugenii. NCBI lineage: Eukaryota > Metazoa > Chordata > Mammalia > Diprotodontia > Macropodidae > Notamacropus > Notamacropus eugenii. The sequence goes on along the minus strand of NC_092872.1, from coordinate 138,894,854 downwards.
AAAAGTAAGGAAAATCCTACCATGTTTCAAGTATGTATCTTTGACCAATGGATAATGACATTTCTATGGCACTCATGGGAATGTCTCACAAAAATAAATGGTTTGGGTTCAATTATCCATTTCTGCTATCTGGTGTTTTGATGAGGGAATGTTTGTTCTTTTTTCTCAGGTTCACTCTTACATCAGGTTCCTCTCACATCATTTATTATAGTTCAGTTGTCTGGTGCAATTTGAATAACTTCACTTTTTTTTTTTTTTTACTGACTTCCAAGTTCACTACCTTAAAAATAACATTAAATTACTTAAAGCTGTCATTGATTAGAAGCAAAAATGAAATTAAACCTAAGATTTCTAGGTGACTGAAAACATGATCCAGTCCTATGAGATATGTCCAACTGTAGGAGTAACAAAGACTGATAAAGTCAGGAACTTAATCGGTGTTGGACAGAGTTTTAAGGGGGCTCCCTGCTTCCTATTTTATTGCATGTCAAATAATTCTCTCTACATGTAAGACCTTAAAGAGATGCAGATGTAGCCAAAGAATGTATTTTTTAAAATGAAATAGAATTATGGAATTTTAAGTGGAAGGAGACTTAGAGATCATTGAGTTTAACTCATTTAACAGATATGGAAACTGAGACCCAGGAAAGAGAAGCAATTTACTCAGGGGCCATAGAATGACAGAGTCTGGGCTAGATTTGAGATCTTTTGCCTTTGGGTCCAGTGGCATTAACACTACAATAAAGCAGGAGATTAAGAAATTCTATCTCTCTCTCCACTGTCTAACCTAAAACAACCTAGGTAGTTATTTTTTAATAGTGTGAATGTAATTCCCTTGATGACATATTGAAAAATGTTTTTACTGTATATTGAAACATACATACTTTTTTTTTTGCTTTGAAAAAGCAATCTGAGGTACTTTCTCTAACACATCACTCTTGTAGAGTTTAAAAGGGGGATTAACTACAAAATAAGGAGTAGAATAGAATAAGAGATGAGAGGTTTAAGCCTAGATCATTTGTATAAGACTTTCCTCATTGGTGGAGAAGATGATGACTTAATGGATGATGTACATTGTAATGTGCACATGTGATGTACCTGCGTGAGGGGCAGAGTTGGTTCAAGGACTTGAGAAGAATAATTTCCTTCCTTCCTCCTTTGAGAAAAGACACATCATTTCAGAGTCTCTTTGGGGAGAAATCTATAGAGGAAAAGAATAGTCTTTGGAAGACAGAGAAAATCTGGTCCCTCTAGAGATTTTAAGGAATAAGATGAGGAGAGATCAGATTCTCTGTCTTTGTCTTTCTCCCTCCATCTCTGCCTCCCTCTTCTCTCTCTTTCCTGCATTACTCGTCCTAGGGTGAGAGTTCATTCTGTGCATTTTCTGGTAGTCTCTAATCTGTATAGCATCTCTTTCTGATGTCTGCTATTCACTGTTGCTATTTGTGATTGTCTTCTGTGTAACATTTGGTGGTTAGGGGGTCATGTCTTCAGATATAATAAGGTGTACTTCTTCTTTTCAAGGGAAGTAGCTTGAATCTAAAATAATTTCTCCTATACTAACAATATTTAAAGAGGCAGATAGATATAAATCTAGTCTTATACCCCCTCCTCTCTGAGGAAAGCAGAAGAGTCAAACTCATGGCCTCTTCTGCTTTCCTCCAGGCAAAATCAAAATCTCCTTTGGAGAAAGGTAGTCATCCTGGTCACTGGATCTAGATGGCTCAGGAGGAGAAAGTGAGGCTAGTGACCTTGCACAGCACTCCCTCACTCAGTGTCATCATTTCTATGATATCATGGTCCTCTTTGAAAATGAAGGACAAATATACAAGGTAAGAGTCCAGGGATATCTATTCCTATGTCCCCATGAGCCATATTTGGACAAACACACACATATAATAAAACCTATATTCACACACACATGTGTGTATATGCATACATATATGTATATGTTCATATAAAACTTTCCTGAGCAATATTTATGCATGTTACAAAATCTTTAAAGTTTGTCTCAATCCTAAGAATCATGGTCTGCCATTATAATTTCAACCACTGCGAAATCTTCCTTAGAGGTAGGAGATTGAATTTGGCTATGAAGGATCAGTCATACAACTCTCAGGTTGAAACTAGAGGACATACTATCACACTATTCAAATGTCCTCTGGGTCACAATCTGTGTCTTGGATCCCAAGTATTACAAAATCAAACCATGGACTATTTTGTGACCTCCTGGGAACATATGACCAGGGAACCCAAGTTCTCAACTGCCTGCCCTTCTAGAGAATAATATAGTGAAAATTACATTGGATTTGGAGTGAAAAGACTTGGTTGTGGGCTCTGCTACTTACTGCTTGTGTGATTAATATTTCTCTTGGCTAAAGATTCCTCATCTATAAAATGATAATAATTTCTTGCCTCAGTAATGATTTCATCCTCCAAAAGTTGGAAGAAATAACATATTTTGGATTTGATTCTCATTAACATAGAAGAACTGGTTGTTGGGGAGGAAATGATGGGAACCTGCAGGGAGAATGATCAATCTATCCTAAAGTTGGTGATAGAAGAGGTAAAATTTGGAAATAATCTGACATGCAATCAGATTTTAGGAAAGCATATTCCATTCCAAAGTGTTCAGAGAAAAGACAGGTAGATTCCTTGGAGTAAAACACTTCAGGGAAATTCAGACCATGAGGGATAGAAGATGCTTAAGAATGACATTCTGAAATCACAAAGAGAACAATTCCAATATGGTACTGGTTGCATTTGTCTGAAAAGTTTAACATATATGTACAAATATCAACCAAGTTAGATTTTAAAATGAAATATGAAGAAAGTGGAAGCAAAGCCAAGTAACAGAGAAAAATACAAGGTTGTGGTAAAAATAGAGTTTAAAATGCTAACACTCAGAATAAACTGAGGCAAGCTAGGGAACGTAATGATAACAAAAAGGTTTTTTTAAAAGCTCTATTGGGAGAAAAAAAAAAGATCAAAGAAAGGCTCCAACCTTTGCTTGAGGTGGATGGGATGATGGTAACTTACAACCTACACAAGACAGAACAGCTCAGCTATCATTTTCTGTTTTCTCTGCAAAAGGAGAATGACTTTTACAATGGAAATGACAGAACAGAAATGACTAACAGGAAGTTATACACAAGATACTTGTGGAGAAAGTAGGAGCTCCCCTAGCTTCCCTGGAAGAATTCAAGTCTTCTGGCTCATGTGAACTACATCTTAGTCTAAAAGAATTGGTAGATATGATTGCTGAGTCACTGTGAATGATCTCTGAGAAATTATGGAGAAAAATACCACAGGATCAGAGAAAGGAAATCTTGTCCCAATGTTCATAAAAGGGATGAGAATAAAGTTGGCAAAATATAGGCCAGAGAGTTTAATTCCTGATTCCTAAGATTCCTGAGAAAATTTCAAAATGGATCATTAAAGAGATAGTTGGTTTAAGATCATTATAGAGAAAGGGCATTACAGAGAAAATTAGAAAGAATTTTTAAAAATTAAAGAGAAAGATGATTACGAAGAGCCAACATGGCTTTGAGCTATACAAATTAAAGATTAAAATAAAAATGCATTCCTCTCAGGAGGAAGGGAAGGAAATAGAAGTGAATTAGCATTTTTATAGTGCCTGCTATGTACCAGGTGCTGTGCTAAGTAATTAAAAAAATCCAAATATTATCTCATTTGATCCTACCCTACCATGAGGCAGGTGTTATTTTTATCTCCATTTTATATTTGCAACAAACAGGCTTCATCAAGATTAGGTCATAACAGACTAATATCAATTCTCTCTCCCCCTCCGCCTCCAAGAATACTAAACTAGTAGATGGGGTGGGGGATACTCTGGATATAGTTTTTCTAGATTTTAGGAAAGCTTTTTGACAAAGTATGTCATGTTATTATTGTAGAGAAGATAGATATGGTTGCATCCTACACCTGGTTAGAAAATAATATAATCAGAAAGATTAAGAACTGGTTGTCAGGCCATGATCAAAGAGTAATTGTTAAGGGTTCAATGTCAATATGGAAAGAGGTCTCTTGTGGAGAACCCCAACGATCTCGGGTTGACCCTATGTTACTTACCATTTTTATCAATGATTTGGATAAAGGCATAGACAAAATTTTCATCAAATTTGTTGATGACACAAATCTGGGATGGCCAGCTAACACACTGGATGACAGAATCCAAATCTTGATAAGTTCAAACATTAGGATGAATTTAACAAGATGAAATTCAGTAGGATAGAGTATTCCATGTAAGTACAGAAAATCAGTTTCACAAGAACAAGATGAGGGAAACATTGACAGCAAGTTCTTTTGAACAGAGAACTGAGGATTTTAGTGGTTTACAGGCTCAATGGGAGCTAGCAAAATTAAATAGCAGTCAAAGCTACAATCTTGGGCTACACTGAGGAGCATAGCTTCCAAGCATAGGGAGGTGATAATCCTATTGTATTCTGCCATCGTCTGAAGCATTGTGTTCAGTTTGGGGCATGATGGGGTAAGAAGAATATTGACAAAATGGAGAGTGCCAAGAGAAGGTGAACAGCATTGTCTCTGACATATATGAAAGCTGGTTGAAAGAATTTTGGATGTTTAGCCTGGAGAAATGAAGACTCGGGAGAAGAGATAACTGAATTCAGTTATTTGAAGGGCTACCATGTGAAGGACAGATTAGATTTGTATGTTTGCCTTTATAGGGCCAAACCAGGGGCAATGGGTAGAAGTTATAAATGGTCAAATTTAGGTTGATGTCAGGGAAAGGATTCTCATCACCCACTACGTGCTAAGCATTGTGCTGAATGCTGGTGATAAAAAAGAAGTGGGGAAAACCTAGTTCTTATTCTCAAGGAGTAGTTGGGGGAGAGTAAGTGTTGGGGGAGAGTAAGTGTTGGGGGAGATAACACACACAAAGAAACAAGATGTATAGAAGATATTAATGAATAATTAATTATTAGCAATTAACAGAGGGAAGGCACTAAGATTAAGGAGGATTGGGTAAGATTTCTGGCAGAAGGTGGGATTTAACTGTCTTGAAGGAATGCTGGTGATAAAAAAGAAGGGGGGGAAACCTAATTCTTATTCTCAAGGAGTAGTTGGGGGAGAGTAGCTGTTGGGGGAGACAACACACAAACAAACAAGATATACAGAAGATATTAACAATGAAGACTTAATAATTAACAGATAATTAACTGAGGGAAGGCACTAAGATTAAGGAGGACTGGGTAAGATTTCTTGCAGAAAATGGGACGTTAGCGAGAGTTGAAGGAGGCCAGAGAAATCATTAAGTAGAGATGAGATAGGAGAGTTCCAAGGATGAGGGACAGCGAGTGAAAACGAACAAAGTTGGGAGCATCAAGTGCAAGGAATGACAAAAAGGCCGGTCTTAATGAATCATAGAGGACAAAGCAGGGATTAAAGTGTAACAAGATTCCTTTCTTTCATATACTTCACAGAAAACCTCATTGATACTTGTCTGACTCAGGTACACCAGCATCAAAGGTGGCGCCAAACTCGTTTCCGTATCTACTGTATCAGGGTTGAAGCTCTGGTACTTATCCCTAGTGCAGAGCCTTAGTTGAATCCCTCTCGCACTGTTTTTGCTAATACCATGCTGTTCATCTGGAACTGAACTCCCCTACATCCATGTTTGTTGCTAAGCACCAATTCTAAGATATTCAGTGGCATTCTTTTTTAGCTACCTTTTCCCACGTACCTCTTATCATTCTACCAAATGCAATCCTTGATTTTAACTGAGTTCTCCCTCTCTTGCTGCTGATTTGGCGGACAAAGCTGTGCTGTTGAAGTCTTCTTGAATCTGTGACTCCAACTTGTAGATGAGAGTGTGGAAAGGTGTGTGTGTGTGTGTGTGTGTGTGTGTGTATGTGTGTGTGTGTGTGTGTGTGTGTGTGTGTGTGTGTCTAATCAGGTATAGCCACCCCTTTGCTTCTTTCCCCCCTAGCCACCCCACATACTTGGTCATTTCATGAACTGTCCCTGATCTCTGGCAGTGAAGAACTTTGTGTTGGCCTCTCCCTCTGGAGAGGGAATACAATAAAATAAAATAAAGTTGTCCCTAGCTGGGCCTTATATCTCTTTCATTATCCACCTTGGAGTTACTATATTCTGACTCCATGGAAGTTAGAACTTTCATCTCATTACATGTTCTTTTCTAGTTAGGCTTGTCTGAAGCTAATTCTAAGTTTGCTGCTTGTTACTTGGAAAGCATATTCCTTTTTATTTTAGTGGCGGGGTGGGGGCAAGACAATCAGGGTAAAGTGATTTGTCCAGGGTCATAGAGCTAGTAAGTGTCAGAAAACATGTTTCCATGAGGAGACATGTTGCCAGGCCTAGAGGCCTGTGTGGGCTACCCGAGTCTTCTTACCTCACCTCCAAGGTCTTCGGTTGGCCAAAACCGGATGCTCATATGAGAGAAAGGACGTTCCAGAGTCGAACAAGGGTTGAGCTTTATTTCAGGGTCTAGTTACAAGTGCAGGGGGGTCTTCCTTAGGAGGAAGAGGGGGAGATTTCCTAAGGAGGCTAAGATCTTAAGGGATTGGAAGTAGAAGTACAAGCGGGGAGAGAGGGGGAGGGGAGAGAGGAAAGAAGAAAGCGGAGCCTACTGTCCTCTTGGCTCCTCACGTGCTAAGAGAGCTTTCAGGCTTCCTCAATCCTACTTAACCTTCAGCCACACAGTTTGCATCTCAATACCGTGCTGTTAGATAACAATAGTGTGCCCAGATCCGGGACCATCTCGAGGGCGGGGAGATCTCTCTCCCATCACGTTTCTCACGGGAAGAGGCGGAATTACTCGAGATAGCTCGGTTCACCTCTATTCCCTGCCGTTTCCTGGGAGGGTCTCGTGAGAGCTCTAAGATTTAGAAGCTCCCACCTTTACCCGCCCGAGACTGTCCACACGGAATTGAGCTTCCAATCCCAACAACATGTCATAAGTATTGACTAGCCCATCAGATTTTGGTGGAAAGGGCACAGATTCTGGTATCTGGAGGATCTGGATACAAGACTTGCTTCTAACTAAGGCTGCCTACCAATGGGCAACTTAGTTAACTTCCCCCTGCCTTCTGTTTTCTCTTATTTTTAAATCAAGGAATTTGATTAGATGGCCTCTGACATTCCTTTCAGCTCTGAATCTATGATCTTATAACCTACTAAGTCAAAGAGATTTAGAATATGCTTCAGTGAAGAAAATTTCCACACTAGAAATTCCATTTTTTGACTTTTTGATGCTTGTGTCCTTATTCCTTTCTTAGGTAAGGTTAAGCAAAATTTTAAGAGAAATAAATTTGTCTTTAATCTCCTATTTCCCTTTCTGGATGAGTTTTTCCATTAGAAAAACACTATCTGCTTAGGTACCTGGGTTCAATTCAATTCAACAAACATTCATCAAGCTCAACTATGGCCCAACTCTCCTAACATCTCTCACTCCAATATTATCTTAGGATTCTTCTTCCAATCAAATCCCCATTTTTTCATCTCAATTAGCAAATTTACACTAATATTCAAATGACTAACTGCTCCCCCATCAATTGTTCATTCATAGCTGAGGAAATAATATTCTTAAAAGAAGATGCTTATGATTTTAAATGAGTCTGATTGGTGGAATTTTCAACAATATATCCAAACGAAGTGGACAAAAATGCAACCACTGTGGGAGAAGATATTTTTGACCAAAGAGATCATGATAATAGTCATGTTAGCTTTGCTTGGGATGTTCCCCCAAAATTGCTCCTGCTTTTCACAGTTTTTAAAAATATTTTCTTTGTGACCTCATGGATATCCTAAAAGCTCCAAGATTTTTTTCTTCTCCACACAATGGCTCTCATGGCAGGAATGTGAGACCCTAGCTGGCTATAGGGATGGAGAAGGAAGTTTATTTTATGAATTGTTTATAATTCAGGGATTCAAGGGTTGCTTGTATAGTTTGAATGGCTGCAATTTTCATGGTGTGGTTGTTTCTTATAGCTATGTGTTGTTCCTGATATAGCCTGTGGTAATGGAATACAGTTTATGGGAATAAACACTGGATCTGGGATTAGGGGACCTGGATTCCAATCATGGATTTGCTAGTGCCTGTGTAATCTTGGGAAAGTGACCACATCTCTAGGCCTCACTTCCTCAGCAGTAACAATTATGTTACAGATGTTACATAAGGTTGGACTAGTTGATTTTGAAAGCCTCTTTTAGCTCTAAATATAGAGTATTGGGCCTAGAGTCAGGAAGATTCATTTTCATGAGTTCAAATCTGATCTCAGATACTTATTAGCTTTGTGATCCTTAGCAAGTCATTTAACCCCATTTTCCTCAGTTTCCTCATCTACAAAATGACCTAGAGAAGGAAATGGCAAATAACTCTAGTGTCTTTGTCAAGAAAACCCCAAATGGGGTCACAAAGAGTCAGACACAACTGAACAACAATAAAAGTTCTAAATTTATGACCCTATCTTTAACCTTTCATCACATCAAAATATTGGTGAGACAAAAATCTTACCGCACACAATCTGTCACATTTCTGAAAGGGGAACACTTAATAACAATGGTCTTCTTAAAATTTTCTCACTCTCTAAACTGCCAAATGATCTCCTAATCTATTCTGGGATGGACGACTGATGACTAAATAAAGCTAATCAATCTAAAACTCTGAAAAGAAAAGAGAAAAAAAAATTCTCCTCCTCTAGCTTTAATTTATTTGGCTGGAATTTTCTCACCATAGTCACTGTATTTTTTTTCCATGGGCAACTGCCCCTTTGATTAATCCCATTTCCCCTAGTCCTAGTTTTTCCAACCAGCTGAGCAAACAAAAAGTCAGGCAGCCATTTTCACATGCTTCCTTTCTCAAACCCTCAGGGATAGGCTCTCCGTTCACACTGTTCATAAAACAACTGTTTTAACACTCTCTGAAAAAGTAGTCTTTATGCTATTACTTGCAGTAAGAAGACTCTGATAGGATTAATTTTAAGAGGCCACAATATGTCATCTGAGAGCTGTAGCTCTGTTAAATGACTTTACTATTACTACTTGCTGATGAGGAGGGGGACAGAAGCTAAAAACTGGAGTCTCTCATACCAAACTATTTATATAAGGAATATAAGAGTTTACTTTTCCTTTAAAATGAATAACCTTTATTACCTAAAGCCCTTGAGCTATGTAGTAAAAAGTATGTTATTGGATAGTGAACCACTAGGAGGCGCTCTGTCCAGCTACCTGACCATTTTCAGTGATGGCAGCCCACTTGCCGGCCATAGTGGTTTAGTACTTCATTCAACATTGAGTGTGGTTACAGAGAGAGTCAATCTCTCTGGCTCTCAGAATATTGTTACTTCTGTTCCCCTAGCTTTTCCCCTTTAGTGCTTAGATAGATAGATAGACAGATAGACAGACAGATAGACAGATAGACAGACAGACAGACAGACAGACAGATAGATAGATAGGTAGGTAGGTAGATTGATCAATGGTATTTATTAATAGCTAACTGTATGTTAGGCATTGTGCTAAGCACAGGGGATATAATTATAGGCAAACAAGTCAATACCTGGCCCCAGGAACTGACATTTTAATGGAAGATGATAACAAATAAAGGGGACCTGGAAAGGGGACAGGGAAGGGAAAGGTTAACTGCATTGAGGTAAGGCAACTAGTGAGAAGAAGGGACAGATGTGAACAGAGGGAGAATGAGTTCATTTGTGATTGAGGGGAAGGGTATCTGAGGCCTTTCTGAAACAGCGGCCCTATTGTGGGAGTCACCAATCTGAAGAGCAGGGCCTTGAGGTTGATATTTCTTTAGGGAAAGAAAAGCATTCCAAAAAGTGAGTAGAATTACGAATGCGGTAAAGCATGGCTCGGTATCTTGTTGATCTAAGGAAGTGGAGACAGTAGAGAACTAGACACATTTTGGCTCAGGACTCCACCCATGAGGAAAACTCTATCCTTATTTCTTCTCTATTGTATTTCAATGAACCCTAATCATGTAAATGTAGTATAATTGATTTGAACACGTGTAGCTTAACTATATAGTCTTTAGTCCTGATCAAAAATTAAAAGAACTACAATCAAAACATATTAAACAAGTACTGCATGAGTTATGTACCCATAGCTTTTTCCAGATCTAAGCAACCAATCTATAGACAGGTACAACACAAACCCAGAATTTCCTGGTTATAGTTCAGATGCCTAGACTTAACCACTCCACTTTGACCCCTTGGAAGTTTTAGGAAGGTAGATTTTAGAGGCACTTCTTGACAAGTAGAGCTGTTCAACAGTGGAATGGGCTTCCTTCTTTGGTAGTGGAGGAAGATTTCTATCATCAGAAATCTTTTAGTAAAGGATGGTCACTTATTAGGGAGGTTGCAGAAGAGATACTGGCACATAGTAGGTTCTTAACAAATGTTTATTGAATTGAATTTATTGAATTTTCCAAGCTTTCTCTCCTCTCCTCTAGCCTCCTATATTATCCCTTGACCTTCCTCACCACAGGATTGACCTCATATTCTATTGAGAATATAGAGGTCATTCAGTGAGTGTTTTTTTGTTTTTTGTTTTTTTTTGCTATTTTATACTTCAACTTCTATTGATACCCCCCTATTTTTTTATTCCTTTGCTCTACTCTCTGAAGGAAGAGGATTGGATTCAAGCAGAATCTGGGCTACATGATCATTAAAGTTTCTCAATTCTAAGAACCTGTGGTTCTACAGAAACTTTCTCTGTGCTCCTCTTTCCTTTCTCTCTGTTTTCCTTTCTCTTCTTTCATTTTTATTTCCTTTCATTTTTCTTTTTCCCAAACTTTCTTCTTTTTATCACTTTCCCCATATTATTCATCCTCTCCTTTAGCTAGTCATAATGTAATTTTAAAATATATTTTGTACTAATAGAGAAACATTGTGGTGTAGCAGAAGCAACAATATCAAATAGTATTTGTTACACCTCAGCCACTTATTAACAGATGTTTTGGGTGAGTCCTTTAACCTTTATGAGCCTCTGTTATCTAATCTCTAAAACGAGAACGAGAATGGCAGCCCTAACTATTTTGAAGGATTGTTTTGAAGATCAAATGAGAGAATGTACGTTAGATAATGCATTGTGGAAATCTATAAAGCATACATAAATATATGCAAACACACAAACACATATGTATATAATACTTTACTGAAAAGTACTATTTATTTTTCTTATTTAAAAATTATTATTTATATACTAATGTTCTAAATTTCTCAAAAAATTAAAATATAATCCATTCTTTTTTTACAACTACAAAAAATAGGGATTACTTTTTACTTTTCTGTGGTTTTATTTTTTTTCTTCTGTGCTAGTAGTAGTTGGTAGAAAAATTGTTTCTATTTCTGCTTTAAAAGGCATTTTTTTTGAAACTTGCTTAAAACATTTTTAAAAGATAGTCTTACATGTAATATGAGCAGTTTTGTAAAAGTAAGACAATAGAACCTAGAGCATGGGAGAAAAGTTGATGGGGGGAGTGTGGGGGTATAGGGAAGAAGAGCCATAACTAGGGTGGAACAATTGGGGTTTTGGTCTAGCACACTAAAGTTTAGAGGGCACAAAAATTGAATATATGCCCTCCTTCAGCAGAAGCCTCTTCTTCTAATTTTTAAAGCTGTTTTTGATTGCTACTTCCAACTGCTCTAGGATGATAGTGACTTTTGGAATCTGTTGCCTTCCATCCTATTGCATTATCTTAGGCAGTTTTCTAAGTATATGATCACTTCTTGGTTTCTTTTTCTTCTACCCCTCCCCCCCAAGTGGGAGCATTCTCAAATTCTCTGTCTTTAGTTTTCTCTTTCTATACTCTTTCCCTTTACAATCTTACCTGCTCCTATGACTTTCATTCTCATCTCTAAGAAGATGACTCAAATCTCTACATGCTGCTCTAAGCCCTGAGTCTTAGATTTCTAACATATTATACATTTGATGCAGGATAAAGGGTACTACTCTGAGAGTCAAAACATTGGGATTTGACTCTTGCTACTTATTATCTGTGTGACTCTGGGCTAATTATTAACTTGTTTGGATATCAGTTTCTTTATTATAAAATTTGAGGATTGGATTCAATGTCATGTAAGATTCCTTCAAGCCATAAATTTATGATCCTATAATCTCCATATAGATGTAAGCTAGCACCTCAAACTCAACAAGTCAGAAACTTACTGTCCTTCTCTATAAATCTGCTCTGCTTTTCTTTCCATTTCTGCCAATGTCATCATTAACCCTCCTGCTCACCAAGCTTCAAATTGTTTTGAACTCTCCGCCACTCTCTCACTCCCCAAAACAATTGCCAGTCCTCTAAGATCCCTTATCCATCCTCTCTTCTCTACTCATGGTGTTGTCATCCTAGACTCCAGCTCATTTCCTTGCCCCTAGAGTCTCCCCTCTCTAACCTATCCTTCATAGTAATCTCAAATTAAGCTCCCAAATGTAAATTCCTGAGAAAGACACTCACTCCTTTGCTTAAAAATCCTCCCCATCGCCTACAGAATAAAGTACAAATTCCTTATACTGGCATTTAAAAACTTTAATAATCTGTCATCAACTTAGCTTTGCAGCACTATTTCATGTTGGTCCGTGTCATGAGCTCAACATTTTAGCCATACTGGCTTATTTGCTACTCTGATCTATTTCTGCTCTCTACTTTCTCCATGCACTTCTCATTTCCCATGCCTGGAATGTACTCTTTTCTATGTCTCCACTCTTAAAATTTTTCTTTTCCTTCAAGACTCTACTTGAAGGGTGCTGCTTCCTCCATGAGTCCTCTAATTCATTCAAGTGAATGTGATCTCTCCTTTATATTCTTTTATAGTATATTTTCTGGCTCTCTCCTTTGGTTTATCAAATTCTACCTTGTGTCACACTTAATTGTTTGAACCTCCCTCCCCCGTTAGAATATAGATTAATTAAGTTTAGAGACTGCATCCTTTTTGATCTTTGTATCCTTAGGAGTTATATCTGCATGAGTTCATATCCCCAGCTTATTACCTTACACTTAGTAGGTGCTTAATATATTCTTTTTGTGATCCTTCCTCTTATTTTAACTAGCAAATAGAAGAAAAGTTCCCCTTGACAAGTCTGAAAATGATTTGAAGATTTAAAAAGAAGCTTTTATTAAACTATCAAGGTAGAACTACTTAGGAATCCAGTATCTAAGGTGAATTCAGCTGGAGGAAGGTAGCAAGGAGATAAGAGACCCAAAGAATGATGCTGGGGAGACAATCACAAGCCACTATCACTGATAATTCTGGCTTTCTCCCATGGTACAAGTCCTTAGAGCTAGTGGTATAACATGGGTTATTCCTTCTTCATTAGGTGCATAAAAGTATACTGGTGCAGTGTTGGAGGAAGGTGGATCCTGAGAGAAGAGTGTGTTGAGGATTAGACCTCTGTGGGAATGATGAAGCAAGGCTCTTTGATGGAACAGGATCATAAGGGAGGTCATGCTTGTCAGGGTAGGGTTGGTAGAAGACCATAAGGAAGAACCATTATCTGTCCTTCACTCTATATTTGGGCACCAAGACAAAGCCTGTTGCCCTGTGCTAGTTACTCTTCCACATTAGGATAAAACATCATAAAGCAATTAAAATTGAAAAAGGAAAATTTATAGGGAATAAATTCCTGGATGATAGACAAAGATAAGTAGATTGCATTGGTGCCCCTTTCGGGGTTAGCTAGCTCCTCATCTTACAAGTGCATATTGGTCAAATCTATGATAGAATCCATTATGATCAAATATGCATGTAGTACTTTATAACTGACAAGAGCTTCCTAAGCATTTATATAACCTATTTCTATTGGCATTACCCACATATGAAACATAAAAAGATATTAATCCATATTGTGTATAAGTCAACAATCTGACCCATTTCAATGATAATATTGATGAAAATTGATAGCCTAGATAACTATCTTGGAAATTACATTCACAGTGAGGTTGTTTGAAGTAAAAACCAGGAGGGTGAACTCTGTAAAAGTGAGTTCTGATATTTAGGTAAGATGAATCTCTTTCTTTGCTCTCCTGTCATCACGTCTGTCTTGCCAAATCTCATTTTCTACCTTCCTAGCAGCATTGAAGAATAGTATGGCAGACGTCACACAATCATGATGACTGTCCATAAAAACATAATGTTAATTTCAACTAGACCCTCAATGAGGCAAGGCAATCCTCTTAACTCCCTCCTAGAATAATTATAACAACAGCAATAAACAATTAACATTTATATAGCACTTTAAGACTTGCAAAATGTTTTACATCTGTTACCTCACTTAATCTTTACATATATTCCCTCACTGACTCTTTACCTCACTTCCTGTGAGGGATTTTTCAACATTTAGCACAGTGCCTGGCACATTGTAGGTTCTTAACAAATGTTTATTGAATTGAATTTATTGAATTTTCCAAGCTTTCTCTCCTCTCCTATAACCTTCTATGTTATCTCTTGACCTTCCTCACCACAGGATTGACCTCATATTCTACTGAGAATGTAGAGGCCATTCAGTGAGTGTCTTTTTTTTTTGCTATTTTACACCTCAGTTTCTATTGATACCCCCCATTCTTTATTCCTTTGCTCTATTCTCTGACAAACAGGTGCTTTTTCTCACCAAGGCCAGCTTCCATACTTGTGCCCTTGATCTCATCCTCTCCTGTCTTCATGTGAAATCAAATAAGATAATATTTGTAAAATGCTTAACACAGTGTCTGACACATGGTAGGTGCTTAATAAATGCTCATTCACTGCCTTTTTCCCTTTCTTAATTGTCTCCCTTCTGTGTATATTATTTGATCTCTCCTTGTCTATTTGAACTTACCCTATTGCCTACAAACATGCCCAGGCCTCCCTCATCCTTTAAAAAAAAAGTTTCACTTAATCCTTCAAGATATTGTCCTTTTTCTCTTCTCTCCTTCACAGTCTACTCATAGAAACTCATTGCTTTAACTTCCTTTACTCTCATTCACTTCTCAGTCCCTTGTAATCTAGTTTTCATTCTCATCACTAAGCAGAAATGGATTTCCCCAAGATTACCAAAGATATTTCAACTGTCAAATCCAGTAGCTTCTTCTCAGTTCTTATCCTTCAGTTGTATTTGACACTGTTGGCCATCTTTCCCTCCTCCTAGATACTCTTTCCTCGGAGGATTTTTGTGACACTGCTCTCTCCAGGTCCCATTTTGATCCCTTCCTCAATCTTCTATGTCCTGCCAACTATGAGTGTGGTGGACCCCAGTACTGGACCCTCTTCCCTTCCCTTCCTTTCCCTTTCCCCTTCCCTTCCCTTCCCCCTTCCCCTCCCTTCCCAGCTCTTCACCTGGTATGGGTTTAATTATCATCTCCATATAGATAACTGTCACATCTCTATATATCCAGTCCAAGTCTCTGTCCTGAACTCCATTACCAATGGCATATGAAATAATTATAGCTGATATCCTATAGGGATCTTAAATTTGTCATGTGCAAAACAGAACTCATTATCTTCTCCTGCCAAGGCCCAAAGATTTCCCCTTTTTCTAATTTCTCTATTTATGTCAAGGGCATCACTAACCTTCTAGTCACACAAATTTGTAACCATGGATTCATTTTTGACCCTCCACTCTCCCCTCACCCCCCCTCCCATATCTTATCATTGGTTAAGTCTTGACAACTCTACCTCTCCAATTATAGAGACTTTCTAACTGTTCTCTGCCTTTCTTTGACGAGCTGGTTAGTTCTGCTGAATTGCTTTTTTCCTTCTTTGCAACAAGAGATGACTTATTGAGTAGGACATGGCAGAGGGATATTTTTTTCAAAGGAAGTAGATATTGAAAACATAATATAGAAACAAAAAGTTTTAAAATACAAGGTGTCTCAAAACTTTTAATGTCTTCAAAGCTTTAATAGCTTACAACTATGCTAAAATTTTTTGGACACTGTAGTTTGAAGAAGTGAATTGATATTTCACTTCATATAAAAAAAATGGAAACTTAGAGAAATTGAGTTACCTAAGGTCACATAATTACTAAATGGCAGGCCGGCAATGTAAACTTAGCTCTCCTGACTTTGATGTAGGGTTTCTTCCAGTATGGGACTCATATTCCACTCCCAGAATTTCCTAAGAATAGACCTATGGCAACCTCAGCTGAGCTAGAACCCAGCTCAACTTCCCTAAGAAAGTAGAGCAAAGGGGAAATTGTAGATAATGACTGAAAATGAATATAAGTAAGTGATAAAAAAAATATTTTCTTCCTTCCTCCCTCCCTCCTTCCTTTTTTTTTTTTAACAGGGGAAAGGGACTAGACAACAGGAAGGAACTGAGTGCTTGAAGGCTAGATTGTTACCAAGCAACCATAAAATAGAAGGCAGAGTCTCAATGAGAGGAGTGGGGAACCTGAAGCTTTGAACCCCCATGGGGCCCTCTAGGTCCTCAAGTGAGTCCTTTTGACTGAATCCAAATTTCACAGAACAAATCCTCTTAATAAAAGGATTTGTTCTGTAAAACTTGGACCTAGTCAGAAGGCCACACCCAAGGACCTAGATGGTCATGTGTAGCCTTGAGGCTGCAGGTTCCCCACTCCTGGACTAGGACCTACCTAACTTCTGTCCATATACTCTTTCTCAAACACAGTGAAGTTTATCATCTTTCTTTCATCTGGCAGCTCAATTCCACCCATGTTCTGACATCAGTAAGAATGCCTCAGGGACAGGAAACATGGAGCCCCTGAATTAGAAGATACTGACTCATTTCTCATTATTGATTCTCCTATACTTATTGCCCAATCCTTCTTCCCATGACTTCAGCATGACTACTGCTCTCCTATCCCTCTATTTTTTATTTACATATCAATGTTTGGACTATATCCATAGGCACCATGTCCTATTGCTAAGTCTTGGCATTAGCAGCTGAAATGGGGAAAGGGGAATAGAAAGGATAGACTCAAAAAACTACCAACCCCACCAAGCTCATGTGATAATTGTGCTTTGTAACCCTTAAAATAGTATCCAAATGTGAGTCATTGATTTAGTGTGATCTAGACCTTTGATAGCATCAATGTAGGGCACACCACATTAGAAAACGCATCTATCAATGTAGATTAGCACCTATTTGGCAACTTAACATCCTAAAGGACACTGAGATCACATGATTTACCCCAGGTTGTAATGTAAGCATATGTCAAATGCAAGACTTGAAACCAGGTCTTCTGGATTTTGTGGATAAGTCTTTGTCCACTGAGCAATATTGCCTGTTATAAGGTATCACCATCATCATTATAATTATTTGTAATGTCATTGTTGTATTGGCAACACCTAAGACAACCTTTTGTGATTTCCCAATTTTGCCTATGAATAAATGGAAGTTGTTCCCAGAAATTTTGTCCCCCAGTCACTTGAGCATGTACCTTTGTGGGAATGCTGTGGTATAGTGACACAAAGCAGACCAGCACAGCTCCACTTGATTTATGTATTTTTAAAAAAGGATTATTTCATCTTTAAGGAGCTCTGTTCTCAGAGGATTCTTAATCAAGGTAGCACCAGTTAAGTGGCTTCTATTTTTCTTGAAAATGAATACTAAATAAAACCATCCAGCTTAAGCTCCATCCAGTTCTGAAATTCATCATGACAGATGAGTGTTTTAGCTCAATTATTTTGATATGGAGCTTGATTTATTTAGTAGAGGTCAGCAGCCTGTGGTTTGTGAGCCCCAGATCTTTTCCAACATCTGCACAGCTCAGCTGGAAACAGGTGAAAGTAGCCACATCCATGGTTCCCACTCTGCTCTCTTTATTCCCCATGTTGTTCAGTTCCTCCAATTTACTCTCCTTCCCCAGATAGTTCCCCCGCTGTTAAAAATCTGTGTTCCAGTCCTCTGACTTTTATGTTCAAATGGGCTTTTAAAAATTAATTTGCCTGTTTTCATTTGAAACTGTATTTGTTTCTTGTCTAGATTCAATCTGTTCTAATGACAGTCTGCTTTCCTTCTAGGGCTAAGCTTCTCACTTTGGCAAGTACTCTGAAGAGTGGGGAGAGAGCTAGAAGCCATTTGTACAGAGATCCTGTCAGGAACTCAGAGTAGGAGCATACATTTTGAGGATTTAAGCTATGTCAAATGTTAGAGATCCCATAACATGAAAAAGGACTTGTTCTTTCTGTACAGATTTTGTTAACTCTCTCCCCTCTCTCTTCCTCCCCCTCGATCCCTCTCTTCTCTCTCTGTCTCTCTTTGTCTGTTTCTCACTCTCCTTTTCTTCCCCTCTCTCCCTCTTTCCTCTCCTATTCTCTCTCTCCGTCTGTCTCTCCTTCTCTCTCCCTCTCTCCTTCCCTTTCTCTTTTCTCTCTCCCTTCCTCTCTCTTTCTCTCTTTCACTCTCCTCTTTTCTCTCTGCTCTCTCTCCCTCCTTCTCCTTTTCTCTTCTCTTTCCCCTTTTTTCTCTCTTCCTCTCTCTTTATCCCTCCTTCTCTCCCTCTGCTTTTTCTCCCCCATTACCCTCATATATATTATATATATACACATATATCACCCTTATAGATTATATATAATTAAATAAGGCAGCATAGACTAGTGAATACTAGGTTGATCTTAGAGTCAGGAAGGCCTCAGTTGTACTACTACCTCTGTGGCACAGGCTAGTCACAGCCTTTGCCTTCAAGGTATCTATAAAATATAACATCTGGGGAAAGAGAACGAACAGTAATGAAACAATTAGATGACTGTTAATCCTGAACTCTGTGGCACTGACTCTATATAAATTTGCAAATTAGAGATAGAGAGGAACTGTCTGGTTCTTCATCTTTATAGAATATTTCAGGAATGAGTGAATAAAAGTCTTTCCTTTGGTCTACTCCTGGAAAAATGCTCACTATCAATCAGGTGTTGACAAGGTTTAAACAGAGACCAGATGACCTTAAGCCACAAAGTAGGAAAAAAGATGGGAAGTCCAAGCAAAGGCAGGACTTGAAGACAGAGGGAGCAGAAGGCTTTCTGGGATAGAGAGGAGAACAATAGAGACTTCTCATGACTTGGCATGAGAAGAGCTTTCTAGAATGACAGAATCTCAGAGTTGGAAGGGACTCCAGAGATCATCTGGTGCCAGGTTCTTAACCTGGTCTCCATAACTTTAACATAATTGGTTTCCTTTGTAATATCATGTATTTTACACATTTAGAAACATTTTTCTGAGATGGGGTCCATTAACTTCATCAAATTAGTAAAGAAATCCAGGACACACACAAAAGGGATTAAAAATATCCACATCTAGTACAATCTCCTGTGCTTGACTAAAAACCTCCTTGACATTATCCTGTGCTTGGATGCTTCAAGTGGGGAGGAAACTCTTTACCTGACAAGGCTGTTAATCCTATTTTGTTATAGCCCTAATTGTTAGGAAGTTTTTCCTTTTATCAAACCTAATTTTGCCTCTTTGGAAACTCAACCTGCTATTTTTGCTCTTTGGGACCAAAGGGAAAAAGTCTACTCCAGGCCTAGGGAACTAGCATCCTCAAAGTCGTGGCCCTCTAGGTACTCAAATGCAGCCCTTTGACGGAAGGACCACATTTGTGGACCTAGAGGGCCACATGTGGCCTCAGGCCATAGGTTCCCCAATCCTGGTCTGATTTTTGAAGGTAACTATCAATTTCTTCCAAGTCTTTTTCCCCCCAATGTAAGCATTCCTTGTTCGTTTAGCCAGTTAAGTGATAAAAATCTGAGGTCTTTTCCAATCTTGGTTACTCTCTTTTGAATATTCTCTAGGTTATTAATGTATTTTCTAAAATCTAGGTAATGGTTTCAACCATGGCCACAAGGACTCAGGTGGCATTTGAAAAGACACATTCCAAGTCTATAATTTCTACCTTTTGTAAAGTGGAGGAAAATGACTGTGACTGAATGATTATTCCTTTGTCTCCTATCTTCAAGTTGAGTCTTGGAGTTAGAATGACGTTTATCTGTTACATATCAGATATTTTCAATCTAGGGATATGATTATTTTTTAGGGAGTCCAGGATAAAGTCACTTTCTCTGGTCTTTCTAAAACATATTCTTGGCCAGCTTAGCTCCCTCCACCAAATGATTGTTACACAAAAGATGATCATTGATAGCAAGCAAATACATTTATCAAAGCAAACAGTAAAACAAAAATTGGAGAAGTTATACAAATTAGGGTAGACAAGAGAACAAATGGTATGGATTCTTTTATTCAGGAGTGAGGTTAAATTTTAGCTAAACCAAGGAGAGAATGGTATCACCAGGGAAATATACATTTAGCAGTCTCTGGGGGGTAAGCAGTAGGTATCAAAGGCCATGTTGGGGGACTGGTTTTCCCACATGCTCTGTGAGCTTCCACTGGCTATTCCAAAGTTTATGCCTGCTCTCTCACAGCTCTCTCCCTTTTCTACTTCTTTCTCCCAAATGTCTCCAGCAATTAAGAATCAGAGAGCTCTGCTTCAGCATACCTGCTTGGGTTGGATGAGATTTACTCAATCCCCAGAAATGAATGTGATATTTCACACGTGGTCTGAACGGGGCAGACTACAGGGAAACTCTTATCTCCTCCATTCTATGCTCTGTTCTCCCCTTAATCTAACTTTAATGTAAGTGCTTGAAGGTTTGCAACGTACTTTACTTATATTACCTAACAATCCTGTGAAGCAGTACTATTATTATCCCTCTTTTACAGATGAAGAAACTGATACTGAAACAGGTTATGGGACTTGTCCAGTGTCACAAAGCTATTAAGTGGCTGTTTGAACTTTGGTCTTCCAGACTCCATGTCTAGTACGCCATTCACTATACTACCTAAATATAGGATGAGCTCACAGTGTTGGTTCCACCATTTTTCAGTTGTGTCTGATTCTTTGTGATGCCATTTGGAGTTTTCTAGGCAAAGATACTGGAGTGATTTACCATTTTCTTCTCCAGCTCGTTTTACAAATGAGGAAACTGAGGCAAAAAGAGTTAAGTGATTTGCCCAAGTTCACATTGTTAGTAAGTGTCTAGGTCAGACTTGAATTCAGGAAGATGAGTCTTCCTAACTCTAGGTCCAGTGCTCTATCCACTGTGTCATCTTTTCCTTTGATGTTTTCTCTTCTATTTTTCACTATCATAGCACAAAGTTGTCTTGTATTGAGCTAGCGATGTATTAAAATTCCCATAACGCTTTCACTTGAAGTTATTATCTGGTCATAGAATAATAGACTTGGAGCTGGAAGGTTCTTAAGGGCTTTCTATTCTAACTCTTTCACTTGCAACTGAGGGAACTGAAGCCTGTGGAGGTCAAGTGACTTACTGTCTTCCCCATCTTGTGGTCATAAAGTTGATGTTTTTAATGCAAGTATAGGACTTTCTGTTTATTTGTTCTATCTCCTGCGCCCCTCGTTCAGTTCTGCATCTAACTCTTGGGACTTCTCACCCATATTTCAGTTGCCTTCTCACCCTCTTCTGCAGATTTTTAGTCCTGGAAGATCCTTCTGCACCTGCAGCACTCTGCTGTCATTGTCTTGGAATCTCCATTTTGAGGAAGTTTCCAATGCTCCTCACTCCTTCACTCCTCTCCTCTCTCCACTCCTGACTCTCTAATTTTCTCTTCCATAGCCCTTCACCTTCCTCCCTCCCACTGCCCTTTTCATATTTTTTTTGATATATTGTCTTTTCCCATTAGAATATAAGCTTGTTGAAGGCAGGGGATGCCTTTCTTTTTGTTTGCATTTGTATTTGCATCCCTAGTGCTTAGCATAGTGCCTGACCCATAGTAATAATTTAATAAATGCTTGTTGATTTATTCCTAAAGATTTTTTAAAAATTATTTTATTATAAACATAATAGTATAAACTTAATAAAAGTATTTTTATCTTAAACTAATTATAAATATGATATTATCAACTTAATATGAATAGTTAAATATACAATACAAAAGAGGAAGAAAATCTTACACAAAGCACTTGCTTAATGAAGAGTAACGAATGAATTGATGGACAAACACTTGGCTACTGGATTTGTTTGCTTCTGTTCTGCTTATCAACAACCAATAAAAAAATATGCTTGCTCTGCATCTCAAGAGCACCTTGAAGTTCTGCTGTCTTTGGCTTTGTTTTATTTTATCTTTTTATGGTTGTAGTCAGGATATTATACAGCCTAGTTTCTGCTGACCTTGCTTTCTATAAATTTGTATAGGAATTTCCATATTTGCCTTTTTCTTCATACTTATAATTTTCTGGCACAAAATATTTCATTATACCAGTGTACTATAATTTATTTAGCCATGTTTACACATAAAGTACCATAGAGTATTTCTCCATTTTGTCCAGAGTAGGTCTCTTGCTCCAAGGGGAGGAGAGAAAAGAATTTGACAGCTAAAGAGAATACGATGACTCTGTGAGTGTAGCCTCTGACACCAAAACATGATATAAAATGTTATAAAGAAAAACAACTTTGAAAGGTTTTAGAATTCCGATCAATGCAGTGACAAACCACCATACTAGAGGACCTCTGGCCAAAGAGGTGATGAAGTTAAAATGCAAAGTGCAACCTGTATTTTTGGACCTTGCCAATGTGGAAATTTATTTTGCTTCTTGACTATGCAGATTTGCTGTGAGAGTTTTCTTTTTCATTTTCATTATTCATTTAAGAGTGTGGAAACTTGGAGGGAATAAACTGGAAAAATAATAAAATTAAACTAAAAAAAGAAATCTGGGCTGAGGAAGTAGAGAATTCAGCCACATTATTAACTGAATTTTCCCTATAGCCAAAAGTTCTAGTGAATTGAGATTTCAGAATCTGACCAGGAGTGGCTCTGAGATTCCACACTTTTAAACTAGACCTTTGTTAATGTTGACTCTACTTTTTATGGGAATGACTGTCATAGAATCATAGAATTGTAGAGTTGGAAGAGACCTCACTGGCCCTATAATCGAACTTGGAGCTAAGACAAAGGGTAAAAGTACTTAACAATGATTTTCACTTGTTAATGTAATTAAATCCCTCTGACGCCATTTCCCTTGAAAGGAAATGATGAATGAAGCAATAACTGTTTGCTCCAGAGAGAATACTGAGAAAAGTTTTTGATACAGCAAGAATGTAAATCTCAGTACAATTGCAGTTTAAAACTTTCCAAACTGGTCTAAGGAAGCTTTAGCTTCATAAGCTAGTATAATGATATATAGAAAATGCTTTGTCAGCCTTGAATTGCTGTAGCAGTATTACATATTATTGTCATTGATTAATCTGTTTTTCTTTCTCTGACTGCATTGGAAACTTTAGAAAGACTTATATGTTTGATAGGTACATGTTGGGATTGGAAGCTCAATTCCGTGTGGACGGTCTCGGGCGGGTAAAAGTGGGACTTCTAAATCTTAGAGTCTTACGAGGCCCTCCATGAACAGCGGGGGTTCGAGAAGGTCAGACTGAGCTAACTCGGCTAGCTCGGGTATTTCCGCCTCTCCCCGGGAGATACGTGATGGGTGGAGTCTCCCTGCCCTCGAGATTGTCCCGGATTGGAGCACACCTAGTTACCTAACAGCACGGTATTGAGATGCAAACTGTGCGGCTGAAGGTTAAGTAGGATTGAGGAAGCCTGAAAGCTCTCTCTTAGCACGTAAGGAGCCAAGAGGACAGTAGGCTCCGCTTTCTTCTTTCCTCTCTCCCCTCCCCCTCTCTCCCCGCTTGTACTTCTACTTCCAATCCCTTAAGATCTTAGCCTCCTTAGGAAATCTCCCCCTCTTCCTCCTAAGGAAGACCCCCCTGCACTTGTAACTAGACCCTGTAATAAAGCTCAACCCTTGTTCGACTCTGGAACGTCCTTTCTCTCATATGTGCATCCGGTTTTGGCCAACCGAAGACCTCGGAGGTGAGGTAAGAAAGACTCGGGTAGCCCAACACAGGCCTCTAGGCCTGGCAGGTACAGAGGATGGTTGTCCTACTGTCTGCTTCCTACATGCCATACTGAAAATTGCCAACTAGTTGGATATGTGTTAATAGGAATACAAATAAAGTTTCATAATATTTATGCAGATAGTTTGATAACATGAAAATACTCAAATAAAACATTGACCTCATTGGTGGAAATGTTCCATTCAGCAATGCAGATCACAACTCATTCATATCTACCCATCCTGTGTGACTCTTGTCTATACCCTACCATAAGTTGAACATCAGACTTCCAAGATTACATCCTCTTTGATTTCTCTTGACATTACAAGTACATGTTAGTAGAGCATGCAGGCTATACAATGGTCATCGGTCTCTCTTGCCACGTTACTATCTCATATTTTTTTATCATACATTTCTTACACTAATGGCATCTTTTACTGCAGTTTTTCATAGGTCCTTGTTTGTTCTTTACTACAAGCTGATTATATCAACATATGCCTCTTGCTTGATATTAATGTTTGGAGAATCACTGAACAAAGTTACCTCTATTATAGCTTTTGAGGAATCTTTCATGATTTTGTTGCATAGGAGACATCTTGTTGGAAGAGAACCATTAAGGTGACTCTACTGAATCAAAAGCTACACACATACACACACGCAATCACAATAATCACAGTGGAATCTTGTATTCTCTACATCTTTTAGTTAATTGTGTGATGGTTAAGATGTGGTCCACTGTGGAATATTGCTTATAAAAACCTGTTTCCTACTGATACCCTCCACTGCAGATGCCTTGATGTGTGTGTAAGTTTTTGTCATAAAAATTATACAGATTGGAAAATGGAGAAAAAAACGATTTTATACTTGTTCTCTATATTACCATTTTGGGGGGCTTTTTATAAGTTATGATTTTTCTCTCTATGTCTTTTGTATGTTTTGCTCCTTTGGATATCTTGTGAATAAATTCTTCAAAGCCCTCAGAAGTGTGTTGACTTCAGCACAGATTGCCTCTCTATATATGATTTTATACAGATAATTTTCTTTTTGCTCTCTTTATGGTATATGTACCTCTGTAAGCATTTCAGAGTTTAAGTGTGATAGCTCCATTTTTCTCAGTAGTGAAAAGTGCTTCTTATAAAATTCTTTGCAGATCTTTTCATCTTTTATTTAGCTCTGTGTTGCAATAGAGTTGCAGCCCCTGAATCTACCAGCTATAGATGTTTAGGCAGTGGGATACTTGAGAAGGGCTATGCAAAGGCTTCTAGGACTGTTTTGAGGAGATTTGTGGGATAAAGTGTCTAGAAGAGAAGAAGGTCAAAAGTTACAGTCTTCAGTTCTTCCTGTTCAGTAGCCAATAAATGCTTCATCATCTCAAAGGGTACAAAAGTGCTGAATCAAGTATGGCAGCAGGGAGCAGTCAGGGAGTTTTATCATTTTCCAAGTTCAAAGCCCACTCAGAGTTGTCATACCCAAGGGGTTGGCCAGAAGCAAGAAGGTCAGCTTTGTGAATGCCGTTACACTTGTAACAACTTGAATCCCTGATACAAGTCATTATTTGTGAAGCATGCAATGTGTTCAAATTCCCCAAGAGGCCATATTTTAATCATCCAGACATTGATTGTAACCTTTTCATGCAGAATCCAATACAATCCTCCTACATTTTGTCGTTTTCAGTAAAAACAATTCCATGCATTATAGTGAAAATATCTTGATGTAAGCTTGCTATCAATAGATTTTTAAAAGTCAGAAATCTCCAACCTCAGTTTCAATAACATAGCATACATATGTAATTGAATAAATAGACTGTATCTGTTGCACTGTTCACTTAAAATGAAAACTAAGAACATTTTAGTTTCAGTTTAATGAACACAAAGATCTTCAGCCATATGGCCAATTCACCTTTCTATCAAATTATTTGTGGGTTTATATCAATAGATGTTAAGTAGCATTACTGTTTTTCCTATTGAACGAGACTTTTTTATACTTAGCAACTCTGAAATCCTTCCGATGTTGCAGACATGCTTTTGGGATTTTTTTGTTTTGTTATTTATTAAAAGCATATAATTTTCTCTGGAAAATTCTGTTTTCCAGAATGAACTATGAACTCTTCATATATACTTTGGATATTCCACTTCAGTTTATTAGACTTTGTGCTCTCAGTTGCTAAAGCATCATGCAAAGTAAACATAGCTATCTTTCTTCATTAATAATAGTTCTTGTGAATTCCAACGATAAATAAAATAGATCATATTTTCTCAATTTCGACTTTGTGTTTCTATATTTCTATCACTGACGCTATCTCTACTGCCATTGTTTGTACCAGTTTCAGCTGCTCTAGTACACTTTTTTCTTCAAACTGGTTATGATTATCTACCATGATAAGATATTATTTTACTTTTTAAAATGACTATAAAAATTTAAGACAACTGTACTGAGATACAACTGCTGAAAATTTCAGTTATCAGTGATTGTTTTAATTGCTTTTTTACAAAATATTTTTGAAACAAATTAATGTCTTTACCAAAATTAATAACATCTAGAAACATAACAGTTAAGATGCATATCAGTAATATCATTCTTGGGATATACATAATTACCATTTTTCCTCTACCTTTTGGTTGTTTCTTACTGACCTTGGTGTCTGAACTGAACTCCCACATTCAGAACCGCTTTTTATCCTCATGCTAAGTTGGCTAGGGATGAAGTATATCCACAATATATTTTGCACATGAAGAAAAGACTTACCTCTTGGTCTCTGAGTTCCTAGAAACCCAGAGCCTTAATCCAAACATTTCTATTTATTTATAGGGCACTACCCTCCTCTCTGTCACTATGCGTGTAAAACTCAGTCATCTTCGATGATTCCCTTTAACTATTCTCCCATTTTAACCAGTTGCATTCCTTTCCATAATACCTCTCAAATCTCTTCCTTTCTCTCCATGTAACTATCAATCTAGTTCAAGAGCTCTTGGTGGATAATTACAATGGCCCACTGAATTGGCTTCCTTGCTTTTAATTGGTCCCCCTCTAAACTATCTTCCATACAGTTGCCAAAATAATTTTCCTAAGTGAAAAGTCTGGCCATCTCTGTTCTTAACTAATACTCTAATATTCCCCAAAGATATATTGTAAACTTCTTAGCCTGGCATTTAAATTTGGCTTCAGTTCATCTTTTTAGTCCTTTTCTCCCCCAACCTTATCTCTCCCCTTAACATTCCAGCCAACCTAGATTATTAGGTTCCCCTTACCTGTCATTCTATCTTATATTTCTTCATGCATTTGGATTAGCCTGTGGCTGGAAAGCCCTCCTTTCTTACCTATTCCTCCTGGTATCCTTGCACTTCTGTAAGGCTCAGTTTAGGTATTATCTTTTTCATTAAGTTTTCCCTGGTCCTTCATAGTTAAGGTTGTTTCTTTCCACAGAATACTTATTTAATTGTTTGTGCATTTATAGTACCCCCATCCCCTCCCTCAAGTGTATAGCTAAGATCAGATAAATTTTTTTCAGAATTTGTATTCCTAGCACAGTCAGTGCCTTGCATGTAGTAGACAATCTACATTCATTAAATGGAATTTCATTCGTTGTTTATGTGCTGTCCATTGTCAGAATGGGATGATATCAGAGGTGGGATTACAATCCCACATCTAACTTGACTGCTATTCTAGTGTTGTTTCCATTATATGGATAGATAGCCTCTACTCTGTATAAGTATTCATCTAATGTTAAGAAATCCAGAGGAAGGCCCCAAAATGATGGGCATGTACTTCTTGGTTTTGCTCACTTCACTCAGCATCAGTTCATATAAGTCTATCCAGGTAGTTCTGAAGCCTGCCTGTTTGTCACTTCTTATAGCACAAGAGTATTCCATTACATTCATATACCACAACTTGCTTAGCCATTCCCCAACTGATGGGCATTCCCTCAATTTCCAGTTCTTGGCCACCACAAAAAGAGCTGCTACAAATATTTTTGTACATGTGGGTCTTTTCCCATTTTTATGATTCCCTTTGGGATATAGCCCTAGAAGTGGGTCAAAGGGAATGCACATTTTCATAGCCTTATGGGTATAGTTCCAAATTGCTTTCCAGAATGGTTGGATCAGCTCACAGTTCCACCAACAATGAATTAGTGTTCCAACTCTCCCACATCTTCTCCAACAAGTGTCATTTTCCTGTTTTGTCATGCTAGCCAATCTGATAGGTGTGATGTGGTATGAAGGGAATATTACTGATCTATACAAATGGTTTTCACAGCCTCACTGGGCTTGAAATCAGGAGATTTGATTCAGTTGTCAAATTGATTTTTGTAGAGTTCTGATTATGCTTTCCCCCTCCCCAGTCAATCATCTCCAGGTGTTCCTTTTCACCTCCAGGATCAAATATCATCAAATAAAATGAGGCAACAAGGTGGCAGCTGTGGATAGAAAGCTGGACCTGGGGTCAGGAAGACCTGTGGATTCACACACTACCTCAGATACTTCCTAGCTGTGGACAAGTCACTTAGTCTCGGTTTCCCCAACTTAAAATGAGAATAATAACGTTTACTTGGCAAGACTGTGGTGAGGATTAAATAATACTTGTAAAACACCTTTAGTGTGGTATCTGGCATGGAATAGGTGCTATATAAATGCTTATTTCCTCTCCTCTTTTCCCATAGAAAACGCCCTGTTTGATGGGCAAAGTCCTCCACAATGGCTTATCGTTTCAATCTTCTTACACCTTACTCCCTGCTGTGTACTCTGTACACCTAGCTTCATTGCTATTTCCTAGTTCCAGGCATTTTCACTAGCTGTCCCCAACGCCTGGAATGCTGTCCCTCCTCATCTCTGTCTTCTGGCTTCCTTCAAGTCCCAGTTAAAACTGCACCTTCTACAGGAAGCTTTGCTTCAACTCCCTAAACACCGGGGCCTTTCCTCTTTGGATTATTTCCTATTTATCTTGTATATACCCATTTGCATATTTCCTTCCCCATCAGGTTGCGAGCTCCTAGAAAGCAGGGACTTCCTTCATCCCCTCCCCCACCCCCATAGCAGATGCTTAATAAATTAACTGGGTTTCCTCACCTACTAGATGTGTCACTTACCCTACCTTTCCCTTAGGTTCCTTAATGCAGAGTGGCAACGTTGAGAGGCGGCCTCTCGAAGCGTCGTTCAAGGCCGGCGCTTCAAAGTTCACTAAGGTCTATCTAAATGAGACTGGCCTGGTGATTTCATGGCGCAGAGAACGCCCGGGGGAAGAGATTCCTTTTACCCGCGCAGGCGAGGGGTGCTCTCCGAGAGGCCCACTCTGAGACCTGCCATCTCCACGAGACTCGTCCAAGGTGCTTCGGGACCGGCTCCCCCGCGGGGCCTGAGGCCTGTTACACCCCTCCCGCCTCAGTCACCCTGGGACCAAGCCACGCGGAGAGCAGCGCGGGTAATGCACCTGTCACAATGGGAGGGAGATGACGAGCACGGAGGACATATACCATGGAGCATTTCTAGGGCCAGCATTTGGCGCCACATGTTTACTCCAGGGTAGCAGAGGCCTCCTCTACCAGGTAAGAGTACTTCTGTAGGTCCTCCGAGATGCAAAAGGATACGGACGCGAGGTGCCCTGGGGGGGCGGGGGAGGGGGGAAGAAACGACACCGGGTTTGCAGTTTGGGGACTGAGTCGATTCCTTGCCGGGACGTGACTTTGGGCCGGTCGTGCTCACTCTCCCTCTCTGGGGCACGTGGTTTTGTTTCATCTGTAAAAAGGCGGTTGCACAAGAGGACGTCTAAGGCCCCTCCCGGCTCTAAATGCAATCCGGCCATCCTAAATCCTGTCCGCCCCAACCTGCGACCTTAATTCCCAAGCCACCATCTCAAAGCGCTCCCAGAGGCCGCAGGTTTCCAGCGCTCGGGTGATCCCCATTGCGCCTGCGCACTCTTCCCCTTCCCCGCCCTTTCCCTTGTCCCGCCGGAGGAGTCGTGGGCTGTTCGGCTCTGTCCGTGTCCCGGCCCCCAGTACAAATAAAGTTTCCAGGTGTTGAATCCTATGACTAGTTCCGGTAAGATGGCGTCCCCCAGTGAACGGGGCGAGTGGTCGCCCTCGGACCAGTAGCTTCGGCGGGCTCGGGTTGCCGAGCGGGGAGCCTGCGGCTGTCCGCCTGGCTGAGGTTGTCTCCGGCAGGATGTCGTCGGCGCCGCCCGGGAGCACCGAGGAGCTCCGGAAGAAGACCCTGGGGGAGCTTCGGGAGATGTTGGGGCGCCAGCAGAAGCTGCTGAGGAACGAGTGAGTGCTGGGCCGCGAGAGCGGGGGAGACCGGAGGGCGGGGCCGGGAGAGCGGGGGCGGGGCCGCCTTCTGCGGACCCTTCCGGAAGTCGGGTCACCCTCCATCGCCCTCCCACGGGCAGCGACGGGGCGCGGTGGCAGGAGTTCAAAGGGGGTCCCAGAGGCTTTCTAGCTGGGTGACCCAGGGCCAGTCACTTAACCGCTCTGCCTCAGTTTCCTCCCCGCTCGGAGGATCCAGTGAGACGATATTTAAAGTCGTTATGACTCCGCCAGACTAAAGCAGGTGTTAGCCAGAAACCCTGGAGGCTCGTGACCTGCCTGCGGGGTGGGGATGGGGAGGGGGGGACCCGCCACACCGGAAGGCCTAACGCCAGTGTGGGTCGGACAGTTAACGTTCCGGAAGCGCTCCGCACGCGCTCTCCAAACGAGCTGCTCGCTGTCAGGAGCTCCTGACGTCGTTCCTCGGGCCGGGAGGCCCAGTTTAGGCCGGTGCGGTCCAGTGCTTTTGTCTGACAGTGAGAGCGGACCGAAGCCAGGACTGGGGAGGTTTGGCCGTGGTCTAACGTTTGCACTGACAGAAGTGAAAGTTCTCCTCCAAGAGCTCTTGTTCTATAGAAGTATTTGGGAAAAACACGGGAAATGAAGGGGCCCAGTTAAGGGAGTAGGGTAAGGAGCCGAGTCGTGTAGGCGGCCAGGGGTCCCTGGAGGGGGTGCTGTATAAAGGCGTGGAAGTAGGAGGCAGGAAAATGTGCTGGAAGGGCTTCCGGTGTGGCTGGACCGATAACTAGTGTTCAGTAAAGCTGGGAAAGCAGTAGAGCCGGGTTGTAAAGAGCTTCGGAAGGGCAGCAAGTTTGTCTTGGACCCTGGAGGAGATGGGTGTACGTGTGACCTTTAAAAGACGTGTAGAATTTAGATAGGCAGAATGGAAAGAAGGAGGATGTTCCTTTTACCTTCAAACTCTGGCTAGAGAGCCAGACCGGGGAAGGAAGACCTGGCTGGCTGCTTCTGAGACTTTTACCAGCTCTGTGACCCCAGGGAAGTTACCTTATCTCTGTGTCGTGCTCCAGGACCTGATGCAGTAAGCACAACGTCACTGTAGATAGCTGGGGGACCTCGTCATCTCTAGGGAAGGCTTCTTTGATTAGGACTGTTTGCTGGCCCTCCTTGGTAACAGGAGTGAATTTCTCTTACGAACCTGTCTTGTTTTATGCCTAGAGTCAAAAAATGATTTTGGCCTACATGGAAGGAGAGCCAACAATGATACACATTAAGTAGGATCTTGTATTCTCTATTTTGACCTTTAACTCACTTATGTGACTTTGGATGTGCAGATGTATTCTACTATAGAATATATGTGTGTGTGTATATACGTACTATATATGTGTCTGCGTATATATATATATACACATGAGAGAGAGAGTTTGTGGAATCCTACTTTTTCTCTTCTCATATCTTCATTAAAGCATAGTGTGTAAGGCATAGGTAAGGCAAGGATGCCTATGTCTTTCTCTCTCTTTCTCTCTTTAGCTTTTACAGAAGAATATTGACGAGGAAGATGAAATAAGAATAGAAATTACAGATGTTTTTCCCCAGGCCCTGGAAACATTTTCTCTTATCAATTTGGTCCCTGGGGAAAGGGGGCTCAAAATTAATGTAGTATCTTACAAAGCATTTGCTCCACTACATTCACTTCCAGATTAGGCACAGCTAATAGAGTTGCTCCCCTTAGATGCTCAGTAGTAGTCTGGGATGGTGGACTGGGCCTGACTGACCACAAATTCTGACAGGATTCTGAGTCCAGGACCTCTGATAGCTTACCATTCTGACCTTTTCTAAGTCCTAGCTGTTTCGGGTACTCTTTCATTTAAATGTAAGAAGTAACAGAGAGAGAAAGTAGGTCTTCTGAACTCAAATGCAGCCATATAGGAAAGAGGGGGAGGTTCAAATTGGCTGTCTAATGCCTTTTGAATGAAGGAAAGTCTGCACTCTTCCTCCTGTAAAAAAAAAAAAAAAGTCATATTCATCAGAAACAGGTGGGTTCATTTTGAACACGTTGTCTTTGTATCCAATCCAGAACAGTTCTGTAGAGTGACTGAGTGAACATTGTTCTTTTACTGCCACAGTGCCATACAGGAAAGAGTCACTGTGACACTAATGCAGTTCTGCATGTAAAAATAAAAATCATGGTAGCTTTCAAATATAGAGTTATTTATATTCAGCCAAGAAGGAACATTTCCAAAGCTTACCAAAAATTACTTCTTGCTTAATAGTTAATAAGTGCCTTTTTTGGTGTTCAAGATGGCGTTCCTCCAACACAAGACAGGGAAGTAAAGAAAAGGACAAAAAGATAAACTTACTTTGAGGAAAACTGATCTGTTTTTATTTAGTTTACTTTTGTTTTACTTTTTACTGGTTTAGTTAACTTTACCTAGACTATGTGGAGATTTCCCCATGGGCTTTTAGGACCTGGGGATGAATTGGAAGTCATTTACTTACCTTCAGGTGAGAATCCAAACTTGATCCTTGTGGTCTGACTCTGGGACCCAGCATGGCTAAGGCATTTTGCCTTACACTCTTCTGCTAGTTCTGCCCTCTTCCTCCTCCCCACTCCCTCCCTCCCTAGCCCCCTACCCTCCATTCCCATTCATAAAAAGTTTAATCATTGAGTAATTTAAAAGAAAAAGAAAAGCAAATTTCTCAACTCAGAAGGAAAATTTAGTCCCAGTGGGAATTATAGAACTTATGAGACTCTTCCCATAGAGACTAAGGACCTGGGATTACTTACCTTTTAGGTAATTACTTACCCTTTAGGTAAGTTATCAAACCATCCTTCATAAAAACCCTTAGATGATTGCCTCAGTACATAAGACCATCCAACTGGGTTCTGGACAAAAATTTCGTGATGTCTCTGTATACATAGGACACACCAAATTTCTCCAGATCCTGTTTAAGAAAGTGTTTACACTTCCAAGCATAAGTGAAAACCACAATTGCTTCTAAATACAGAATAATTTAGTTTCAACAAACAAGAAATTAACATTTCCAAGGTATCATAAGTGATCCCATCCAGGCAAATTTTCTCTGTGTTCCTATATTAAAAGTAATCCAGTTCCCTCAGTGAATCTGTGCCACTGCAATCCTAGTAGAATTCCAAATTCACCCAATAATAGGACAGGTAGTTTCAGAGACTTAAATAAAGAATTATGTAACTCCCAAACATGGATGAAATTCGCAAGAAAAGGGATTAAGCACTTAAGGGGCTGATTAGTTGGATTTTCTAGACCAGCTGGTAAACCTTGCACTGTGGTGCTGGGGTCCTTAAGATTCTCACAATAAGGCAAGCATTCTGCACACTTAAAAGGCCAGAGGAAAAAATAAAAATATTAGTGAATTACCAGCATTTTAATGACACACAGCCCATCGTTTTCATGTTAGCCTTGATATCAGTGCTTGTATAGGATTAAATAATAAATCAGTACTTCAGTTTATTCAACAAATGCAGAAAGCTCAAGACAAACTTTTCTGGTTTGTAAAGGAAATCAACACCAGAAAAAAATTGTTGTAAAATTACCACCAAAACCAGAAAAAGTTATGGAAATTTTCTTTCTGGTAAATCTGCCCCAAACTAAGGCGTGCAATGATGAAAATTCTAAATGGAGAATATCTCCAGGGAGACCCTGCATATGTGATGAGTCACATTTTATTCTGGGTAGGACCCTCAATATAGTCTTAATATGTTCTGTAGATCCTAATACTAACTCACATCTCCAGAGCCAGGTTTTGCAGGGCATAGAACCTCTCAGAATTGGCTTGGGCTTCCCCTTCTAGTTTGTTCTCCTCTATATTAACCGCCAGTGAATAGCAACCCATTACCATTTAACCATCTAACATGAATTAGTTTTTACAGAAATGGACATCTACTGAGAAGACAAAACAAGAACAAAAGTTAAGCTTTTTCTCTCTACATCTGTTTGTACATTTTCCCTTGTAAATTGTTCTAGGGCAGAGGACTGAGCTGGCATTCTGGGCTTGGCTGGCTGCATGTTCAGCTTGGATTCTGGCTCCAGAGTGGTTGATCATTCTGATGGTTTACCGCTCCAGCCTTTCTAATCTGATAAGATTGTGGCTGTCACCATTACTCCTTCACATAAAAGAAGGAGAGAACAGATACAAGGGCAGCCCCAGCTTGGGGAGTGGGTTTTGAGGGCGTTTCCCTTCCTAGTCAGGCAGGTATGAGGAAACAGAACACTAAAGAAAAAGATGCAAAGAAATACTGTACTAGAACAAGAGGTCTGGGCTTGAGCTCAGACTGTTTTGAAGGCAAAGAGAATGATTATCACAATATAAAAGAAAGGACACAAAATGTTTTTGGGGGGTGATCAATTACCATAAAAAAAACTGCCATATTCTTTGAGAATGACACACAGAGCAAAGTAGTCATGTGGACTGGTAGTGCTTGGATACTTTCTTTTTTTATGGTAATTGATCACCCCCCAAAAACATTTTGTGTCCTTTCTTTAGTATTGTGATAATCATTCTCTCTCTGCCTTCAAAACTGTTTGACCTCAAGCCCAAACCTCTTGTTCTAGTCTAGTATTTTTTTCCATCTTTTTCTTTATTGTTGTATTTCCTCATATCTACCTCCTTAGCCTTCTCTTCCTTACTAACAGTTCATGTTTTTTGTCATTTAATCATTTGTCACATCTGACTTTTTGTGACCCTATTTGGGATTTTCTTGGCAAAGATGCTGGGTTGGTTTGCCATTTTCTTCTCTAGTTCATTTTACAGATGAGGAAACTAAGGCAAACAGAGTTAAGTGACTTGCCTCAAGGTCACACAGCTAGAAAGTATCTGAGGCCAGATTTGAACTCAGTTCTTTTGACTTCAGGCATGGTACTCTAGCCACTGCACCACCTAGCTGCCCTAGTTCATGTTTATAGATGGTTTAACAACTGTTCTGTTTCTAGCAGCACTCTTTGCCTTCTTTTCTTTTCAACCCTTACTACAGAAAGGAGCTTCCGAATACTGAAGGTCATTTTGAGTTTTTCTTTGTTTCATGGGTTATCATGACCAGAATAAGATAAATTCATCACCTAATGACCAGACTACTGGTAATGATTTTCTCTGTTCTTAATTAGACTGGTTCTCAGATATCAAATACAGTCTGTGATTTGTATTGTACTCATATCCTTTCCAATATGGTAGAACCTTTCATTTTCACTGTCATTGAATTGATAAAACAGCCAGGCCCCAATGGATATAGGACTCTCCCTAATGCCCTTAAGAATGGGTATTCCATAGGGATCAGTCTTTTTCTTTCTGTCTGTTCACTTGGATAATCTCACCCACTCCCACGGATCCAGCTTTCATCTCAGTACAGACAATATCCATATCTATATCTTTGTCTTTTACTTACATGAACTGATGAAGTGAGCAGAACCAGGAGAACATTACTACTCAGTTGCAGCAATATTGTATGATGATCAACTCTGAATGACTTAGCTATTTTCAGTAATACAATAATCAGAAGACAATTTTGAAGGAATTAGGATGAAAAATGTTTTCCATCTCCAGAGAAAGAACTTATGGAGTCTGAACTGAATCGAAGCATACTTTTTCTTTACTTTTTTTTTTTTGGTCTTTATTTTCTTTCACAATACTACTAGTGTAGAAATATGTTTTGTATGACTGCATATGTACAATTTCTATCAAATTACTTGCCTTCATAATAAGGGGGGAAGAAGGGAAGGAGGAAGAGAATTTGGGACTCAATTAAAAATAAATGTTAAAATTGTTTGTTTTTACATGCAATTGGGGAAAAATTATATATCTATATCTATCTATGTATCTGTATCTGTCCCTTATGAAATGCAGTTCTGCATCACCATCTGCCTGCTGAATTTTCCATCTTGGGAATATTTAGCCTGGAGAAAAGAAGAATTTTGGGGGAACATAATAATTATTAAATATTTGAAATACTATCATGTTTAGGTGGAGTTAGGCTTTTTCTTTTTTGACACCAGAGGTCAGTGGAAGGGAAGTGGCAAAGAAGAAAATTGAGACTTCCTATCAGGAAAAGCTTGCTCATAATTAGAGCTATCCAGAAATGGAATGGTTGACCTCTAGAGCTAGGGAGCGATATAACACAAGTATAATCAAGAGTTGCAAATGAAGTGCTATGTGAGGTCCAAAAGGTTCAGGGAAGGCTTCCTGAATAAAAGAACATATGAGTCGTGCCTTTAAAGTACAAGGGTACTGGTAGTTCCTCAGATGACAAACAGGAGAGTAGTCCAAGCATAAGAATTATGTGGACAAAGGTTGTGAAGGGCATATTTTGGGCATAAAAATAGTCTGGAGGGAAGGTAATTTAAGAGGGAAGCAGATGAGATAGAGTAGATTCAGATTGTAGATGACCTTGAGCTTCTGGCAACCAATTTTAAACTTTATTGGGAGGGCTGTTGGGAACCACTGATGATTTTTGAGCAGATTTATGAATTAGGTAGATCATTTTGGCAACTGGTACAAACAGTGAAACAGAGATGCAAACTTAGTGTTTTGGATATGCTGAGATGTTGGTGCTTGCAGGTGAAAGTGCCTAATGGGCAACTGGAAATACATGACAATGCTTCTGGGAAATGGGTGGAAGTGGAGATGTTGTAGAGTCATCTCTATAGAGATAACTGAAGACTTTGAAGTGGATGGATGAGATTGTTATGGGAGAGGGTGTAGAGAGAAAATAGAAAAGGGCCAAGGTCAGAACCTTTGTGACCATCATTTTTAAGGGGTAGAAAGATGATAATTAATGTGACATAAGGAAAGATTGGAGGAGTGGAGGTGTGGTAGTAAAGACATGAGTTAGGATGCTATTATAGTAGACCAGGTATGTTATGGTCCTCAGGGGGTCTGATTTGGACAGGGGGTGGAGGGAGGGAAATGGCTCTATAGAAATTTGGTGATGTCAGTGGAATGAAAAGAAAGGAAGGAAAAGAGGAATCAAATTTGTCTTAAAAACATTGAATAGGACTAGGTTACTTAATGTGTCTGAATTTGAGGGAGGAATAGGAGATAATAGTTTTGAGAGTAGTGGTATCATTAACTATAACAAGAAAGGTTGGATGGAAAGTTTGTTTTGTGTTTCAAACAAAGAATTTGGTTTTAGATAGGCTGAGTCTGAAGCATCTGAAGGCCAATTAAAAATGGGCTTCAAGGTCAAGAGAGGGGTTGGTGATATAGGTTTAGAAGATATTGATTCTATGTTAAGGGGCGGGAGTGAGAAATAAAGGATAGCTGAGATTTATTTCTAAAATAAAGAGGAAAAGAAAAGGGGGGAGGGTGAAGGCAGTGTGTGTCTCGGGAATGTTCACCTAAAGGACATAAATGTAGTTTGTTCTCCTGAGACAGAAACTGGTATTCTCAACTATTTGTGAGATTGGGCCCTTAAGATACCAGCCATTGGGGTCCTTTCTTGAACTAAACTGCCAAGCATTCAAGCTCTGCTTCAGAAAGCACAACTCTGATGGGCTAACCAGAATGTGTGCTTGTCAAAAAGACTGTTTTACGGAGAACTCACATAGGGCAAGTGCTCACATGGTTATCAGAAGAAGCAATACAAGTCTCTCTTAATAACTCTGGAATTGATTGTGTGACATGGGAGATACTGGCACAGGACTGCTCACAGGGAATGCCCACATCAGAAAAGGTGCTGAGCTCTACGAGCAAAGCAGAATTGAAATAGCTCGAAAGAAACAAAAGATGAGCAAATTTTGAGAATCCTCTCCAAACGTTCACATGGACTATGTATGCCTTACCTGTGGTAGAACATTCTGAGCTTATATTGTTATATATATCAGCTACAGTTGGATGCACTGTAACTTGACTCTAGCATAGTGATGTCATTTTGGTGAGCAAAGAACAACAACCAACCAATGATAGTGATAAGACTTAAAATATTTTAAAGCAAGGGTGGGGAACCTCTGGTCTCAAGGCCACACATGTGGTCCTCAAGTGTGACCCCTTGACTGAATCCAAACTTCACCACTTGAGGACCTAGAGGGCCACATGTGGCCTTGAGGTCACAGGTTCCCAACCCCTGATTTAACTATTTGACTGTAGCCCTCTTTATCTTGTGCCTCCCTTCCCTATCTCCCAACCTTTTTTTTGGAAGTCTCAGCAATTCTTACCCTACTTAATTCTCCTAGTTCTTGGCCAACTAGAAATTAGTCTTTTTATCTAAACTTTTAGCTTACTCACCCCATGCTTTGATATCATTTTTTGTCTTGTGGTTTTTAAAAAAAAATACAACTTTTAATAATATATTTTTATCTTTCTAGAAAATTCATTCGCAGTTTGCCAGATGGAGGAAAAAAGATCTCTGACTTTGTTGAGAGAGTGAAATTAGCCATTGCAAAACATGAAGAGCTCAGAAGAACGACTGACAGATTGGACTTTGAACCAAAGCAAACTGTAACATGTGAAATGACTAATTCAGGTCTGGATAAGCCATGGACTCCTGACCAGAGAAGGGAAACTTCACCACTCCTTGAGTCTTCCTTTGCAGTTAGAAGCAGGTCATCTCAAATTGCCTCAAGAAACCACGGAGTTGAATCTACCATGGAAAGACCTGTTGCCATGAGTTATGATGAAGCCGGAGAGTCAGAAGGTGACATACAGTGCGAAAAGTGGATGTGTAATAACAATAAAGCTGCTAGAACTTTTCCATCGGAAATAAATGAGCAGTCCCACCAACTTGGTTTTCTAAATCATGCAAGAAATGTTTCAGGGAGCACTGATGACATGTTTATTGATAGTTTACAAAGGATCACAATTAATGATGACGACAACCAGTCCGAAGAAGACACAAGCATGGATCAGTTTTGTAGTTTTCACAGTAACACACCCAAAAAACCTCATTACATGGAAGTGCTGGAAATGAGAGCAAAGAACCCAATCCCTCCCCACAATAAATTTAGAACTAACCTGTAAGTATGGCAGGGAAACATCTCTCAGTAAATGTTCAATCTAAAAGCTCAACGACTTGGTGAATGTGCTTAAGTTCAGCTGGATTTTTTAAGAATAAAATCTATATTGTAAAAAAAGTGCCTTAGGGTAATACCCTGTTTGGCACTAATGCATTGCCTACAAGGGTCTTGAATTGACATTTTAAAATAAAATATAAATGAACACTACTTGAACTCACAGTCACTCAAGAGTGTTCACTGCTAGTATGTTTACTGCTAGCCTAATACTTTACTTTAGAGACACCAGCAATATTCATATATAATGGGTAATTGTGTGCCTTCAGCCACTTAAATCATCTAACTTTTTAGCTTGTTTCAGAACTTGATTCACCCTCTCCTTTAGCGTATAACTTTTGAGGGAAAAAAATGTCCAAAGATCTTTTAGCATTGTTCATAATATTTAGAATTTGAATTACCTAGTTCACCCTCTACTCTTTTTTTTTTTAAACAAATGAGGCAACAGGACCAGGGAGGAAAAGTAACTTGCCCAGGTTTCAAAATAGTCACTGAATAGTAGAGTTGGAATTCGACTGTAGGTCATCTGGCTTCATATCCAATGTGCTTTTTATTTTAAGTTGTTATAACTAGTTATTATTTAAAGATTGATTGTGGAATTTGAATTCTGCAGACTTTTAAGTTGCCTGTTTTTTCTTTAGTTCTTGGCTTTTTAACTAATGAAACCTGTAACATTTCTGTCAAGTTGTGAGACATTAAGAGATCAAATTTAAATCATTTAGTAATCAAATGATTGATTATTTAGCAGATTTGGCAAAAGGTTATAATGTCGGAGGAGAGGCTGAAACTTCTTAGTTGAAAAGAGATTTTAGGATTAAATGAATGAATGAAAGTGTTTATCAGGAACTTTGTGGTTCAAGGTTTTAAATAATATAGTTAGAAAATGATAAAGTCCCTGCTTTCAAGGAGTTTACACTCTAATGGGAGGAGACAACAGTATGGGAGAGGGTATGGCTTCAGGGAAGATAACATCCCCTGATTCTGAGGACATTATTCAGGAAAACCACTGGTGAAGCCCAGTAATTTGACTTGAAAGTAGTCCAGTTTAGCTCGATACATGTGTGAATTACATTATAGAAATGGACACTCATAATTTCTTAAATGTTTTCCCCTCAGTTTCAGTTTTACATTCTGTTAATGAGTAAGAAGCCGTAGGACTGTGCCAAAACCAGTTCATGCAACAAGTTTTTATTTAATACCTTCTACATTCAAACCCCTGTTGGCCAAGATGATTTATAAAAAAAACCAAAAAGTATGAGATGTGTAGAAGCTTATAATTTAATAGAAAAAATAAAGCAGGCCATTGACAGTGCAGGTATTAAGGGACAAAATACATGTAAATATAGTAGATGCTATAGGAGTTTGGGGGAGGAAGAAAGCAGTTACTTATGAAGTAGCCAGGTAAAGGTTTCAGGCAGCACTCTGACTTGACCAGGATCAAGATGCAGAGGGATGATTTGAGTAGTATGAGGGAGGAGAGAATAGAATGCACAAAGGAATGAGCATGACATTTAGGGGAGAGTGAGATTTACTGGGTTGAGCAAGGGGCTTCTATTAGGGAGTAATTTAGAGCTAATGGAATGTGTTGAAAAATGTACAGGTAATTTAAAAAATATTTCCTTAAGTTACTTTACTAAAATTACTGCTGAGTCTTAAAAGAGAATTACCTATATTTCATGCACCTTATTCCTTATTACCTATATGCTCCTGTCTCTTGCAATCCAATCTGCCTTCCATTTCACTGTACTGTAACAGTTTTCTGTGATCACTGATTGCTGATTTCTGGACCGAAGACCTTTTTCTATTCTTCATAATCTCTGTTAACACTGCAGGATTTGACACTGTTGACCTCCCCTTCTTCTCTTCGCATGTATGGTCCTCTTATATCTGATAGTTCCCTTTTCCTTTCTTGGCTTCTTTCCCTTTTTGCTTTTAAAGTAGATGTTTTCCCTAAGGCTTGCTTCTCCATTCTCCTGTTCTTTCTTCCTTAGACCATTCATTTTATGACTCCCAATTCTGTATCCCTAGGCTTACCTATCCTCTAATTTCTAGACCTGTATTCCCACCTCCCTCTTAGACATCTTTACTAGTATTTTCCACCAGTACCATAAGCTTGTTGTTCATTCATTTCAGTTGCGTCTGATTCTTTGTGTCCACATTTTGGAATTTTCTTGGCAAAGATACTGAAGTGATTTTCCATTTCCTTCTCCAACTCATTTTATAGATGAGAAAACTGGGGCAAATAGGGGTAAGTGACTTGCCCAGGGTCACACAGTTAGGAAATGTCTGAGGCCAGATTTAAACTCAGGAAGATGAGTCCTCCCGACTCTAGGCCTGGTACATCATAGCACAAGCTTATTACATCTTAAACTAAATGCATTTTACTTTCCAAATCTAACCCTAATTGTCTCACTTTTTGCTGATGGAGCCTACTAGCCTACCAGCAGTTCACCCATGTAACTTTGTTCTCTCTTATCCCATCATCAGATTTTGTTCCCACAATAGCTGTCTCTTAATATAGCTCTTTCCATTCCCATGGCCACTTAGTTCAAGCACTCTTGTTACCCTCATCTAAGTTACACCATTTGACTTATGTCTCTACTTCTTTCTTCATACCATTGCCACTAATCTCAATATACTGCTGTTTATATCACTTCCTTGCTCAAAAATAGTTTAGTATTTGCAAATTCTTTATAGAAAAAAAGTGCAAATTTCCTAACCTGGCATTCATTACAGTCTGGTTCCAAGCTTCCTTTTTCTTTTTTCCCACTTAATAGAATTTAATTTTTTCCAATTATGTGTAAAGATAGGTTTCAGCATTCATTTTTATAAGGTTTTGAGTTCCAAATTTTTCTTGCTAAGATAGGGAGCAATCTGATAATAGGTTTATATATGTACAGTCATGTTAAACGTATTCCCACATTACTCATGCTATGAAAGAGGAATCAGAACAAAAGGGAAAAATCACAAGAAAGAAAAAGAAAAGTGAAAATAGTATGCTTTGATCTGCACTTAGACTCCATAGATCTTTCTCTAGAGGTAGATAACATTTTACATCATGAGTCTTTTGGGATTGTCTTGCATTATTGTGTTGCTAAGAAGAGTTAAATCTAACAGTTCATCATACAGTGTTGTTGTTGGCTGTGAATAGTGTTTTCCTGCTTCTGTTCACTTCACTAAGCATCAGTTCATGGAAGTCTTTCCAGGTTTTTCTGAAATCTTCCTGCTCATCATTTCTTATAGCACGATAGTATTCCATTACATTCATGTACCACAAGTTGTTCAGCCATTTCCCAATTGATTGGCATCCTCTCAATATCCAATTCATGGCCACCACAAAAATAGCTGCTGTAAATATTTTTGTATATCTGGGTCCTTTTCCCTTTTCTTATTATCTCTTTGGTGTACAGTGGTATCTTTGTAAAAAAGTGGTATTGCTGGGTCAAAGGGTATTCACAGTTTATAGCCTTTTAGACATAGTTCCAGAATGGTTGGATCACTTCACAACTCCACCCACGATGCAATAGTGTTTCAGTTTTCCCACATCTTCTCCAACATTTATTATTTTCCTGTTTTGTCACGTTAGCCAGTCTGATCAGTGTGTAGTTTTAATTTGCACTTCTCTAATCAGTAGTGATTTAGAGTATTTTTTCATATGACTGTAGGTAGCTTTAATTTTTTTATCTAAAAACTGTCTTTCCTTTGATCATTTATCAATTGGGAAATGATTTGTGTTCTTATAAATTTGACTCCATTCTCTGCTATTAGAGAAATGAGACCTTTGTGAGGAACACTAGCTGTAAAAATTGTTTCCCAATTTTCTACTTCCCTTCTAATGTTGGTTCCATTGGTTTTGTTTGTGCAAAACCTTTTTAATTGAGTGTAATCAAAATTACCCATTTTGCATTTCACAATGTTCTCTATCTCTTGTTTGGTCATGAAGTCTTCCCTTTTCCTTAGATCTGATAGGCAAACTATTCCTTGCTTTCCTAATTTGCTTTGTGGTATTATCCTGTATGTCTGAATCATGTGCCCCTTTTTGACCATATCTTATTGTACAGTGTGAGATGTTAGTCTGCCTAGTTTCTGCTGTACCTGTTTTCCAATTTTCCTAGGAGTCTGAGTTTATGAAACAGTAGATTGCTAGTCATTTACTGTTGTGTCTTTTTGTATCCAACCTATTCCACTGATCCACCATTCTATTTCATAGCTAGTACCATATAGTTTTAGATCTGGTACAGCTAAACCACCGTCCACATTTTTTTTTCCCATTGATTCCCTTGATTTTCTTAACTTTTTGGCCTTTTAGATGAATTTTGTTATTTTTCTGACTCTATAAAATGTTTTTTTGGTAGTTTGATTGGTATGGCACTAAATGAGTAGATTAATTTAGGTGGGACTGTCATTTTTATTATACTGGCTTGGCCTGCCTATGAACAATTAATATTTTTCCATTTTGTTTAGATCTGACTGGAATTATTTGGAATTAATTGTTCTTTAAATGTTTGGTAGAATTCACTTTTAAATCCATCCAGCCCTGGAGATTTTTCTTAAGGAGTTCATTGATGGCTTGTTCAATTTTTTTCTAAAATGGGGTTAAATATTTTATTTCCTCTTCTGTTAATCTCAGCAATTTATATATTTGTGAATATTCATCCATATCACTTATATTGTCAGATTTATTGACATACAGTTGGGCAAAATTTCTCCTGGTTATTGCTTTAATTTTCTTGTCATTGGTGATGAATTTGCCTGTTTCATTTTTGATATTAGTAATTTAATTTTCTTCTTCTTTTAAATCAAATTAACCAGAAGTTTATCCATTTTATTGTTTTTTCATAAAACCAGTTCTTAGTTTTATTTATTAGCTCAGTAGTTTTCTTTCAATTTTAAAATGTCTCTTGATTTTCAGGTTTCTAATATGGTATTTGTATGGATATATGGGGATTTTGAATTCTTTCTTTTTCTAGCTTTTTTAGTTGCATGCTCACTTCATCAATCTGTTCTTTTGTTGTTTTATTCATGCAACCATTTCAAGATATAAAATTTCCCCTAAGAACTGCTTAGGCTGCATCCCATAAATTCTGGTGTGTTTCATTATTGTCATTCTCTTTGATAAAATTATTGATTGTTGCGGATGTGTTGTTTGACCCACTAATTCTTCCAATTAGTTTTTAGCACATCTTTCCATGGCTCTTTACTATATATAATTCTTATTACATCATGATCTGAAAAGGATGCATTTAATATTTCTGCATTTGATTGTGAGGTTTTTATGCTCTAAAACTGTACTGCTGAGAAAAAGGTGTATTCTTTTTTATCCCCATTCAGTTTTCTCTACAGATCTATCATACCAAAATTTTCTAAAATTCTACTTACCTCCTTAACTTTTTTCTTGTTTATTTTGTAGTTAGATTTATCTAGTTCTGAGAGTGGGAGGTTGAGGTCCCCCACTAGTATAGTTTTGCTGTCTATTTCTTCCTATAACTCATTTAACTTTTCTAAGAATTTGGATGCTATACCACTTGGTGCATACATGTTTAATATTGCTATTACTTCATTGTCTGATCCTTTAATGTTGAAGCTGCTAAATGCTGTATAATTCTGATGGTGGCACCTTGA
Organism: Notamacropus eugenii; assembly: GCF_028372415.1. Lineage (NCBI taxonomy): Eukaryota > Metazoa > Chordata > Mammalia > Diprotodontia > Macropodidae > Notamacropus > Notamacropus eugenii. The sequence goes on along the minus strand of NC_092872.1, from coordinate 138,850,090 downwards.
TATCTGAATAGCAATTCTTTCAGTTACTCTAGTTCTAGGTTCTAGGATATCAGGGCAGTTTTCCTTGATAATTTCTTTCTTTCTTTTTTTTTTTTTATTAAACTTTTAACATTTATTTTCACACAATTTTGGGTTACAAATTTTCTCCCCTTTTTCCCCCTCCCCCCCAGACCCAAGTTTTCTAATTGCCCCTGTGACCTATCTGCTCTCTCCTCTATCCTCCCTCCCTGCCCTTGTCTCCATCTTCTCTTTTGTCCTGTAGGACCAGGTAGCTTTCTTGACCCCTTAACCTGTGTTTCTTGTTACCCAGTGGTAAGAACATTACATTTGGTCCTAACACTTTGAGTTCCAACTTCTTTAGCTCCCTCCCTCTCTACCCCTTCCCCTTGGAAGACAGGCAGTTCAATATAGGCCATATCTATTTAGTTTTGCAAATGATTTCCATACTAGTTGTGTTGTATAAGACTAACTATATTTCCTTCCCTCCTGTCCTGTCCCCCATTACTTCTATTTTCTTAAGGTCCTTTCCCTCCCCATGAGTGTCGACCTCGTATTGCATTCTCCTCCCCATGCCCTCCCCTCTATCCTCCCCCCCTTCCTGCTTGTGCCCCTGTCCCCCACTCTCCTGTATTATGAGATAGGTTTTCCTATCAGAATGAGTGCGCATTATATTCTTTCCTTTAGTGGAATGTGATGAGAGTAGATCTCATGTTTTTCTCTTGCCTCCCTTCTTTATCCCACCACTAATAAGTCTTTTGCTTGCCTCTTTTATGAGAGATAGTTTGCCCCATATAACTTCTCCCTTTCTCCTCCCAATATTTCTCTCTCACTGCTTGATTTCATTTTTTTTTTTTTAGTATATGATCCCATCCTCTTCAATTCACTCTGTGCACTCTGTCTCTATGTATGTGTGCATGTGTGTGTGTGTGTACTCCCACCCAGTGCTCAGATACTGAAATGTTTCAAGAGTTATAAATATTGTCTTTCCATGTAGGAATGTAAACAGTTCAACTTTAGTAAGTCCCTTATGATTTCTCTTTGCTGTTCGCCTTTTTATGGTTCTCTTCATTCTTATGTTAGAAAGTCAAATTTTCTTTCCAGCTCTGGTCTTTTCATCAGGAAAATTTGAAAGTCTTCTATTTCATTGAAAGACCATTTTTTCTCCTGAAGTATTATACTCAGTTTTGCTGGGTAGGTGATTCTTGGCTTCAGTCCTAGTTCCTTTGACTTCTGGAATATCCTATTCCATTCCCTTCTATTCCTCAATGTAGAAGGTGCCAGATCTTGTACTATCCTGATTGTATTTCCACAATACTTGAATTGTTTCTTTCTAGCTGCTTGCAATATTTTCTCCTTCACCTGGGAATTCTGGAATTTGGCCACAATGCTCCTAGGAGTTTCTCTTTTTGGATCTCTTTCATGTGGTGTTCTGCGGATTCCTTGAATATTTATTTTGCCTTCTGGTTCTAGAATCTCAGGGCAATTTTCCTTGATAATTTCGTGGAGGATGATGTCTAGGCTCTTCTTTTGATCATGGTTTTCAGGTAGTCCCAGAATTTTTACATTATCTCTCCTGATTCTATTTTCCAGGTCAGTTGTTTTTCCAATAAGATATTTCACATTATCTTCCATTTTTCGAATCTGCGCGGTATGTTCTGAGATATCTGTCTTTCTCGAAAAATCCAAAGCTTCCATCTGTACCATTCCAGATTTGAGAGATCTATTTTCTTCAGTAAGCTTTTGAATCTCCTTTTCCCTTTGGTTAATTCTGCTTTTGAAAGCATTCTTCTCCTCATTGGCCCCTTGCACCTCCCTTGCCAGCTGAGTTAGGCTAGTTCTCAAGGTGCCAATTTCTTCAAGATTTTTTTGGTTCTCCTTTAGCAGGGAGCTGATCTGTTTTTCATGCTTCTCCCTTATCCCTCTCATTTCCCTTCCCAGTCTTTCCTCCATCTCTCTAACTTGATTTTCCAAATTCCTCTTGAGCTCTTCCATGGCCCGAGCCCATTGGGTGGGCTGGGACACAGGATCCTCGATTTCTGTCTTTGCCTGATGGCAAGCATTGTTCCTCCCCATCAGAAAGGAAGGGAGGAAGTTTTTTTTCTCCGATAAAGTACCCTTCAATAGTTATATTTCTTTTCCCTTTTCTTGGCATTGTCTCCACCTAGTGGCCTGACCTCTGAATGTTCTCCTCACACCCACCTCGCCTCCTGGTCCTCCCAGCCAGCGTTTGGGGACTGAGATTCAAATGCTGCTTCCCGCCTTAGGATTTTTGGCGGGGGCAGGGCTGCTATTCAGTGTGAGAATTAAGTTCAGGTGCTGAGGTCAGGGGCAGGGCCGCTTCTCTGGCTCAATTCCCTCAGGAGGTTTATGCACAGACCTTCCACAATGGATCCAGGCTTCCGCTGGCTTGGGGAGCCCCCGTCCGCAGCCGCCTCTCAGCCCCCACCTCCCGGGGGGGCCCGAGCTATGGGGGCACCTCACTCCCCTCTCAACCCGCCAAAGAGACTCTCTCACCTACCCCCGTCAGTCACCTATTGGTGGGAGGCCCGTGCAGCTGCTGAAGATCCCGCCTCCGGATCCCTCTCAGAACTTTGTCTCTCAGAGCCCTGGCCGCCGTCGCCACCGCAGGTCCGGGCTGGGCACCGTGTCTGCAGCGCGACGGACCTTTTGCGAGAGGTTTGCAGGTCCCTCTGTGGGTGGGGGGACCCGCGTGGCCGCAGGAGACTCCGTTCCGCAGCCCTCTCGGATCTCTTTCCCACGGTGTCGCTGCCGCGGCAGGGCTGCTCTCCTCTTCCCGCCCCGGCGCCCAGTCCCCGGCGTGAAGGTCCCCCCGCGAGAGGTTTGCAGGTCTCTCCGGAACAGAAATCTCCCTCACTCCAATATTCCGTGGTCTCTGGGTGCAGAATTCGCCCTGGGTTAGTCCCCTCTGCCGTTCTGTGGTTTGTGGGTTCGGTGCTATGTGTATGTGCGTCTTTCTACTTCGCCATCTTGGCTCCACCCCCCTTGATAATTTCTTAAAAGATGTTGTCCAGGCTCTTTTCTTGACTGTGGCTTTCAGGTAGTCCAGTAATTCTTAGTTTATCTCTCCTAGATATATGTTCTAGGTCTATTGTTTTTCCAACGAGGTATTTTATATTTTCTTCAATTTTTTCATTCTTTTGACTTTGTTTGACTGATTCTTGATGTCTCCCAGAGTCATTAGCTTCCACTTGCCCAATGCTAATTTTCAAGGAGCTATTTTCTTCAGTGAGCTTTTGTACCTCCTTTTCCATTTGGCCAATTCTTCTTAAAGGAGTTGTTTTCTTCATTGGAATTCTCCCCTTCCACCCCCCCCCCCCCCCATTCAGCCAATTATATTTTTTAAGGAATTGTTTTCTTCAGGCAACTTTTGTCATTTCTTTTCCAAGCTATTGATTCTCTCTTGTGCAACTCTCAATTCTTTTCCCAATTTTTCTTCTACGTCTCTCATTTGATTTTTAAAATGCTTTTTCAGCTCTTCTAAGAAGGCTTTTTGGTCTTGAGATCAATTCTTCTTCCCCTTTGAGGCTTCTTGTGTAGACATTTTGACATTCTTGTCCTCTTCTGAGTTTGTGTTCTGTCACTATAGTAGCTTTTTATGGTCAGGGCTCTTTTCTCTTTTTTACTAAGTTGAAAGCCTATTTCATGACTTTTAAAGTTGAGCTTTGCTTCTGGGGCACAGGGAGGGACTGTCCCCAGCTTCTTGTTCTGGGCGCTGAGGACCTGGTCACGCTGGCTTTCTGCACCAGGGCCTTGGTTGCTGGTGACTTTCTCACCACGCTGGGGTGATCCGTCCTAGTCATGCCTGTTGTGCCAGGGGTTTCCGGTAACAAGAAGTTTACCTTCTTGACTGGAGGCCTCACAGCTGGCCTGCTGTGCCCCTAGCCTGTTGAGCCAGGACCAAGGGACCTTGGTTGCTGATCTGTGCTGTGGCTAAGAGTCTCCTACAAACTTGCCCAGATACCATTTGTGCTGTGGTACACTCCCTTTTGTCCAAGTATGACCTTTCCTGAAGTCCTTCTAATTTATCGTAAGCTGGAATTTTAGCTTTTGTTGCTCCAGAATCCCTTTAGAGACTTGATTTAATGAGGGAAACTGGGCAGAGCTCAGGCAGCTTCCTGACTTTCTCTGCCATCTTGGCTCTGCCTCCCAAGGTTCCTTTCTAGTCTTTACTCATGCTGCTTCTTTTAAGGTTCTCTTTGCACCTGTTAAACTCTTATTCCCTGTTCATCAAATTTATTTTGCCCTTCATGCTTTGCTTTGTTCATGCCTTTGTTCTGAACACCCCTTGACTTAGAATGCATCCCCTTCTCTTTCTATTGCAATGTTTCCCATTCTTCACCCATTTCAGCTTTTCCACAAAGTATCCCCTGCATGCCCTACTAGCTCCATAGCCCAGAAGGATGATTTCAGAGCACATTGTTATAATTCTCTTATATACTTATATTTTCATTTATATTAGTGATTTGTGCCCCTGTTGTGGCTCCTCTAGAGTAGAAACTCCTTGAAGATAGGTTTTTGTTTATTCATCTCTATATCCCCTAGTGGGACACATAATAGTGCCTGCAAGTGGAAAGCACTTGGTAATCGATGGTGGAACTGAAGTTTTTGTGCAATTGAATTTTATTTTGAATTGTGTATTTTTTATAAAAAAAGGATTTTACTAATCTAAGCTCTTTTCCAGAGCTAGTTTTTGGCAGAGTCATTTTCCTTGTCTTTTTGATTTATTAACCAATGAATTTTGCCTTTGAGTATACAAAATGCTGTGCCAGGTGATGTAGGGAGGGACACCCTGAAGTGAAGGGTGCCCCTTCCCTTTAGAAACTTAGTCTGATGGGCTAGATCAGATTTCCTTATGTGAAAAAATTAATATTACAGTCATTTTGATGTCTTATAAAATGTAAGGAAGATAGTACAGTGCACTGGAGAGAGCTCTGGATTTGGATTCAAAAGTCCTGCATTTAAAGTCCAAGTCTGCTACCTTTTTGTGGAAACTCAGCTCCTCTGTTCCTCGGTTTCCTCAGCAACAGTTGTCTCCAAAATAAGTAAAAAGTTGAAGGGGTTACACAGACCAGCGAGAGATCCATGCATATATCTGAGAGGGCCCATAAACTTAAATGGGGAAAAATGTATATTTTTGTTAACCTCAGCTGAAATGTAGCATTTTCTTCAATTTTTAAAGTTAAAAACATATTATTCAGAGACAGGCTCCTTAGCTATCAGCAGAATGCTGAAAGGGTTCTGATAAAATAAAGTTTGAGAACCCCTGGATTAGAAGATTTCTATAATCCCTTTCAGTTCTAACCCTTATCTTAGATTCTAACGGATTCCTGACCCATCTCAATGAGCCCTTAGAAAAATAGAAACCCTTGTTTTAAAGAAATCACTGCCCTTTGTGCAAATAAATGTCAGGTCAGAATAGCGACAATTGACAATCTGCTGCAAGTATTAAAATGTAACATCAGATGTTTGCAAAAGCCATGAGAGGCAAGCAGTCTAAGAAACAATACTTTCATTTGTTAAGAGCAATGTTTTAATTGAGAAATTTACCGAATTTAAAAAATTTTTGCAAGTATTTACTATAAAAAGAAGTAAGTGTACAGGCTTAAATTTTTTTAAAATTAATTTTTGACTCAATAAAATACCCTATTTGTAGGAAGTCAAAATATTAATTCCCAATTTTTGTGATTCCTAGTGGAGATGTTTTAAGGAGAGGTTCATTTTTGCACCTACAAGAAGATAAAGTAAGAATAGGTGTCAAATATAGCAAATCATCGGGTATTTTGGTTTAGATGTGCCTAAGACAACTTTTAAAAAAAGGCTGGGTCTTTAAAATTAATAATAACCCACATTTATATAGTGGTTTCAAGTTTGCAAAGCACTTTATACATATTGTCTGTAGCTCAGAATGTGAACAGCTAATTCATACTTAAGCTACATTAATTCAAATAGTTTGTGAAGAAATGTGCAGTGTCCAGGGGATGGCTAGTCCTCAGTTCTGACTACATCTGGAATAGTGTGTCCAATTCTGAAGTGCCATGTTGACAAGCTGGGGCAGCTCAGATCAGGATGACCAGGAAGGCAATGGAATTTGAAAACCATGGCCTTCAAGGATTGGTTAAGAAACTTGGGGTGCTTTAATGTGATGGAGGGAGGGGAGAGCACAGTGGAGAAAGTACTCTATCCTCTAATATGTAAAGGGTTGTCATTTAGAAAAGGGATCAGATTCTGTTTGGTTCCAGAAGCACAACTAGGAACAACAATTCTAGGGAGGCAGATTTCAGCTAAGCACAAGAAAGAACAATCAGAACTTTTAGAAACAGATTTTCAGTTCCATCATTAAATGCTTTTGTGTGCTCAAAACTACAGTCTCTGTTCTTGAGGAAGAACTCATAATCTTAGCGGAACTAAAGCAGGGACTCACTTTCATGAGGAGGTGAGTTCTTGTAGAGTCGATCCCTATCCAAGAAAGAGTTGAATGAGAAGACCACTGAGGTACCTTAGAATTCCAAGCTTTTTGGATGAATTCTTAAGTATCTAATGCTCTAATATGGCCAGTTGGCAGAGGGGAGGCAGAGGTAGAGTAGGAGATATGGTGGAAAGGTGAAAGAGGACAGAAGAGAAACACAAAAGAGTGTAAGAGGAATCCAGAGTTGTTGCTTCATTTGAAAAATGATGCAGTTACAGACAGGCTCAGGAGTTGTTGAGTGTGATCCCATTTGGGATTTTCTTGGCAAAGATCCTGGAGTGGTTTGCCATTTCTCCAGTCCATTTTACAGATGAAGAAACTGAAGCAAACAGGGTTAAGTGACTTGCCCAGGGTCACACAGCTAGTATGTGTCTGAGACCACATTTGAACTCAGGAAGATGAGTCTTCCTGGCTCTGAGTCTGGTGCTCTCTGAGGCACCCAGCTGCCCCTTTTATATCGAGATTGCCACCCAGGGCAGATGTTCTCTGCCAGAACTCTCCCTACTGCTTATGGAGCACCTCAGTGGAACTGGATAGCACAGTTGATAGTACTTCCAAGGCATTGAAGAATAACAGTGCTCCTTGCAAGTCACTCATGCTCCTGCAATTTCCTGTTTCAGTGTTCATAAGCTTCCAGGGGCATCAAAAGTAGGACAGTTGTAGAGAAGAGAAGGGAGGGCATTCACTGCCTCCCTTAAAGGTTAAAGGACTCTACTGTAAAGGTGAGTGTTAGAAATACTGCTTTAGTCATAGCCTGTTAATTCATTTGGGTTATATAAGTATCATAAAGAGTTATCTCCAAATATTCCTTTTGAAATACTAATTATCTTTTTTGAACTGAGAATTAGATTCTTTGTTTTCAAACTTCATAACTTATTTTGGAAATTTTTTTTTTTTAAATTCTTGAAGTTGTATGTGGAAGGGTGGCTTAGATTTTAGAAATATAAAGGTTGTCCCAAAAGTCTAACATAATAAGTTTTAAACAATAGCTTAAGCTTTGGAAGCTTTGAAACTTTAGAGGCTTTTTTAAAACTTTGTAATTTTAGAAATATCATTCATCATATTAGCTGGGTCTTTATGTGATGGATCCCTATGATTTTCATTCAGTGTCTTGGTATAACTATAATTTACAGATCTGGAGAACCTCTTGGGAAGAAGTGTGTTAACACAGCTTTTTAGCCACTTTATCTAACTCTCCACAGTCAACTTTGAATAAAATAGCCATTCAGTTTCCTGGAAGGGGAAATTGCTCTCTGGGCTGTGCAGATCTTAATGTAGTTGCCAGAGGGAGACGCAATTAAATTGAGGGCCAGATTTGTTTTCCCTGCCCTTTTTGTAGATAGCTTTTTGCCAGGCACAATATAAAGAATTGGCCCATCCCAACATATTGTCCCCAACATGATTACCAATATGGCATTCTTGCTAGTAGGTAGGATCATTCCTCTAGGATAGATTTATTGCTGTCACAGAAGTCTTTTGAGATTCAAATGTTTTGTATGTGGAGTAAAAATAGTTCACATTTATACTTTAGTATTTATGAGTTACAATGCTAGTTCTTCCTGGTTTATTATATGAATTAGGTCTAATTCAATTCCATAAACATTTAAGTTTACCTTTTGCTTAGGTTTTAGAGGACCAACTTAGACTTGAAAAGTTATTAAGCACACGATACTTAATAAATGCATAATGCTCTGTATTTGGGATAATAATAGTTTGAAAAGACGTAATTCGTCCCTTGAGCTTACAGTTTAAGTGGGTAGATAATACTTGTACGCGAGTAACTGTAATACAGATTATAATAAGGACAAAGAAAACATCCAAAGTATAATGATGATTATGGCTTATATTTATTAACTTTTGATCTTCACAGCACCCTGTGAAATAGGAAGTTCATGTTTTATCCCCGTGTTATATATGAGGAAACAGAAGCTCAGAAACTTGTCCATGATTACACAACTAGTAACATGTGGTGGGAGAAAATCTGAAGACAAAGAACTTAATACCTGTATATTCTTTTGGAAGGTAGTAGTCAGGCCATGTCCTATAACACCATTCGCAAACATAAGAGTGCCCATTGGCTGTGGGACACTGTCCTAAGTCCTGGGGAGACAAAGAGAAGCCTAAAATACAGTTGTTCAGTTGTTTCAGTCTTTGTGACTATATTTGGGGTTTTCTTGGCAAAGATACTGGAGTGGTTTGCCTTTTCCTTCTCCAGCTCAATTTTACAGATAAGGAAACAGAGACAAACAGGGTCAAGTGACTTGACCAGGGTCCCACAGCTAGTAAGTGATTGAAGGCAGATTTCAACTCGGGAAGATGAGCCTTCCTGACTCTAGGTCCTGGAATTCTATCCACTGTCCCACTTGACTGCACACTTAAGGTAAAGTAGTTGCTTCTAAAGAATTAACAGATTAGTTGAAGAGACAGGGCTTTTACATAAAATGATACAAGATAGTGGGATGGTAAGTGCTAAATAAGTAATAGGTTATAAGTTGTATAGGAACTCACAAAGAGCTATCTTGAAGGACTAGTGAGGACTGAAGAGGGCTTCATAAAGGTGGGACTTATTCTGGGCCTTGAAGTATTTACAGAAGTGGAAAACAGAGAAAGGAGGTCATTCAAAATAAATTTATGAGTAAGTCAAGGTTGGAGGTAAGACTGTGTTGGGCATGTTCAGGAAACATTGAGTAGACCATTTTGGCTAGGATTTTAGAAATTTGAGATAAGGCTATGGAAGGAGGGAACAGAGAGTAGAAGGCCTAACCCTAAAAATCATCTAAAACCACATTTATCATCTTTCTTCCCAACCACTTCTTTTTCGTCTCAACATTACTGTAAATGAAGGGGTTGGAGCAGATGGACTCTGAGGTTTCTTCTGACTTTAGAGCAATGATCTCATAGGACCATCTCATTGTCTGCAGGAATGCTTGTCTTAGTTACAGAGAAGTCCAGAAGAGGAGGAACTGTGTTGGTGACAGCCCAGTGAATATGATTGTAGACATGTTGAGGTGAGGAGACGAGGTGACGAGGACAGCTAGTTTGGAGATAGCAAGTTGAAGATGTGGGACTGAAGTTTGAAGAGGCATCAGAACTGGAAACATCGATTTGGGAATCATTGACAAAGTGATGATGTATGGAAAATGAAATGCAAAAGGCTTTAATTGAAGCCATGAGAGTAGACATAATCACTGAGGAAGAGAGAGTCAAGCAAGTGGAGCAGAGGGCCCAGAGTTGAGTCGAGTCATGCCCATATTGAGGGAGTGGGAAGAAGAAGCAGGAAAAGACAGGAGAAATAGACTGATGTCGGAGATTGCTAGACTTCAAATGAAACCTGGTTGTCAGCTTGACTAGGGTTAGCCTGTTCTTGGTCTCTCATGTCCCTGAGTATGTAGTAGAGGGCAGACATGGCCTTCTTATTTCCTCTATCCTGTTGAGAAGGGGCTGCAGCATCTGTCTGTTTCTCTGAGGTTAAAGATGCATAAGTCTCAAGGCTTTAAGCTTCAAAGGAAATTCTGACTATAAATGCTGCTTGATTTGCTAGAAAAATCTCCCTCTCTCTTCATTTGTTTGACAAGTTCATATATGATCTGATTGCCTTGTTTAAATCAATCTTTTACTCCAAACTCCTCATAAGCCCCTCATTTTTTAGTAATGGGAGGAATTAAGGAAGGAAAAAAATGTGAACTCTAAATTCCAGTTTACTTTCACCAGTTACCTTTTTTAGTGAATGGAGATGAAGGTTTCAAAGATGAATAAAATGTGTACAAAATTTCTGCAAAGCATGAGGTGAAAAGAGGGAAAATTAAGCAAGTTACTGTATGTGTAATTCATTTTCTATAGCCATCTTCAGAAAATTTTCTATTTCGAAGAGGAAAATATCCTAATTTTGGATAAATTCTTTGTGAATGTTTAAAATAAGATCCTGCTAAAACATAGCCTAAATAAGTCTTACAACTTGTCCATTTCCAATATTGTCATTTTTCCCCTTTAAGGCTACCTTCAGAACCTTATGAGTCACCTGGCCATTCCCCACAGAGAAGAGAGTCTCCAGTGTCAGTGGAAGAAAGGAAGCGCAGGGAGAAGAAGCACTTGGACGACATCACAGCAGCTCGGCTGCCCCCACTTCACCACATGCCTGCGCAGCTGCTGTCAATGGAAGAATCTTTAGTAATTCAGAAACAGCAAAAACAGAATTATGAGGTATGAAGAATATTGCTTTTGTTTACTAATTTAAATGCTTAATTAAGGATGTTTAAAATTAGGATCTTGAAGTCTGTATGAGGAGTATACTGTTTTTGCCTGCAGTCAGCCATTTTATTTAGTTTGTATATGCAGCGCATAAAAGGCTTTAACACGCACCATTTCATGTATGAGCTTGAAAAATGGGAAGGAAGTACAGTGTTGACAAAAATTATTCAAGGTTGCAAAGAATGATGGAGGTTGGAAAAAAATCAGAGATTATTTATGCGGATAGGCAGACAGACCCTTTCTGACTTCCCATATAGAACATCCTGGGAGCAACACATTTCCAATCAGGTGCTACAGGTCAGTTAATATTGACTTTTCCATTAACAATTATGTAATGTTGCCTGACTATATGTAATGACATTTTCAAGGTCTGTGCCTTTTTCTCAAAAAGTTTCTTCAAATACTTTAAATAGGTTTTCTGTAAAGTGTGTGTTCTTTAAATCGTCTAGTTTGGAGAGTGGATGTCTGTAATAGCTAGTTTCAATTTACTATTTTTCAGCTACCATGTTGAGAGTTTTGCTTTTGAAAATTTTTAAAAAAATTAAATGAACCACTTCAAATGAGAATTTATTACAGTATTTTTAGCTTCTCATTACAATATTAGCTACAGTTAGCTACCAGTTTAGTTCTCCCTTAATATGTGGGAAGCTGTGTGTTGGGTAAAGAGAGCAGTCCAAGTGAGGGGATACCATGAATGTGAAAACAGAAATTAATGTGGCCACCAGGCATTTGCAGGTGGTCACAGTAATCCTTGGGTGGATATATGTAAGATGTGAGATTTATAAAGACAGCCTGGCCCTTTCTGTAGAGAAAGACTTTCTGAATAGGCACAGCCATGTCCATATTGGTCTATTCGTTTTTGTTGTGGCATTTGACACTCTTAGAGCTGGGTTTCCATGTAGGAGCTTCTGTCTGTAGGAGAATCAATACGACACTTAGAGAGATATTGGTGTTTTAATAACAAAAGTTGCTGACCAGTATACTTCTTTTAAAAGTCCATCAATTTTTATTACTCTCCAAGTCCCAAATCCAGTTATCCGATTCTTGCCAACATTTGATTTATTTCCATATATTGTTGATTGCTAATAGAAGTTAGTAAGTGCCAACGTAGCATGGTTATAGCTCTCATGGAGGTTGGATCATTTCTCTTGATCAGGCTCGTAGGTGGGAAGGCGCTGTGAGTGCCCAGTGAGGTGAGAGGACACACATTTATGAGTGGATCCAGTCATCACAGCTTTATGATGACAGGGGCTACTGTATGAGATGGTGAGCCCACTCACTAGAATTGTTCAGACAGTTCTAGGGTTTGGGTGGCATCTGTGGGAGGAGGGGTGGCCCCCAGAGGGGATTGTGTTCCCTCTAATAGAAGACAAACTCTTCGAGGTCAGGAACTGTCTTCATGGTTGTCTTTGTTTCTGTAGTGCCTAGTACAGTGCCTGCAACATAGGAATTGCTTAATAAATGTGAATTGAATTGGAGAGAATTTCTGCGTTGGGTGGGACACTTGGAGATAACTGTGACTTAAGAAATTAGTTAAATGATAAAGTACAAGGATGTTTTTGTGAAAAGGCTTATGTATATACGTGTTAGAATTTTTTAAGGAATAAAAATATTGTGTGAGGAAAAATACAAAAGTTTCACGTTGATCTCTCTTTTTTTCTTTTAAAGGAAATTCAAGCCAAGCTTGCTGCACAAAAACTGGCCGAAAGACTGAATATTAAAATGCAGAGCTATAATCCTGAAGGTGATGCATCAATGAAATACAGAGAAGTGAGGGATGAAGATGATTATCATTCTTCTGAGGATTAATTCTGAAGAAAGATGATTGAGCCTAAATTCTTCACTTCTGAAGTTTTAATTCATTACATTAGACTCCTAGCCTCTGAAAGATATTTTATTTTTGAATTATTTAGGCCAGCAGTCAAAAGTAGAAATTTACAGTGTGCATAAGAATGCTCAGTCAGACTGTGAAGATTTCATGGTGTACTTGCCATTCAGAAAATTAAAAAGAGATTTCGGTTAAGGATGTGATAAATGTGTTTCTTATGTTTATATAAAATAAACTTTTGCAGTATTTTCTATTTAGTTTGATTGTTACTCTAATTTAATTTTGGAGAATTATTTAGTTTTTTGTTGCTTCATTTTTCCTAATTTATATCTAGAGCTTGATTTTATTTTCATATATTGAAGAAATCTTGAAGTATAGCCCCCACATTTTATAAATAGGAAAACTGAGTCACAGAGAGATTGTGTGATTTGCCCAGGGTAACACAGCTGTTATCTGTTGGTGGCAGGATTTGAACCTTGTCTTCCTGACAGCAAGTCCAGAACTCTAACCACTTTTCCAGTTAACAGTAATTAGAATTATAATAGAACTACAGCTATGTCAAACTATGATGAGTACCCTACCACAGTGAAATAGTCTTTATTGAGTTCTATTTTGCCATGCTGGACACTATCCTAAGAAAAATTACATAGACGTGGTTTCTTACCTTTTTAGATTGAGACAGGGCAATCTCGGGAACTTCTCTGTTTATATTCTGTTGGGTAAAAAAAAAAAAATTGATCCCGTATTTGATTATTCTGGAAAGAAACATGTAAAGAGGTGGACTTTCAATAGATGCTGAAAAGAATAGGGCATTCCAGGAGGCTCATAAAAGGGAGGGGAATTTAGCAGATCTATCTAGGGTGTTTCTGGAGATGAGGGAGAGAAAAAGAAGCAAAGGCAACTAATTGATGGAAGTAACTGTATTCCAATTAAACTTTTTCTTCATAAGAAATTATCCTGTTACTTTATAGGAAATAGAAGTTTCATTATTGGGGAAAATTAGCAGTTTAAAAAACAGAATTGCACACCATTGAATTGTGATGATTTGCCAGCAAACCATTTAAAAAACCTCACCATTTTCAGATTATCTTAAAATATTAGACACTTGTCTTTAAGATAGCTATTTACCCATAGCCTATGTGAAATACTGTTGTCTAATTTTGCTACATTTTAAATTATGTTAAGAGAAAGAGTTAAAATATTGGTTAGAGTATCTACAAAATGCTACTGTTGATACCTTAATATCACAGTGCCTAATTGAGTTAGTTTCTACTGCTGTCTTAAGAGAGCTTGCCAGTGGTGGGAAGACGTTGAGATGCTTGTCTAGGTCTTTTTAGCGTTTGTTTCTGAAGGAAGGTTGTGTATGAGGGCAAGAACATCTCAAGATCTACACCCATTTTGGGTAATTTTTTTCTCCTATGATCATAAGTCAAATGTAAGGCACATTGTTTTTTAATACCCTCTTTATTTTTAAATTTCAAATGTTAGAGCAGTCAATGGTTTCTCTCAAAGTTACCTGACAGACTATTTAACAGGTTCTCTAAGATTACACTACTGTTGGTCACTTAAATCCAAGGAACCCAACAAGGTATTAATCTTATTTCTATGCATGTAAGAATAGCCCCCTTTTGGAACTGTTTGTAGGTTGGAGTTACATAAGCTGATGCTCTGTACTTTGCAACTATGGTTTGACCAGAAGGTTTAAACTGTTCTTTTATTAACATGGGATGTGTATATTCTGAAGAAAAATCATGTGGGGTTGAGGTATTCTAGTGGAAAGAGTCCTGGACCATCTTGTCTGGAGAGAATCTGAACATTTGGGGACCACTTTCTCTGGGAAGGGGCTGCACTTCCTTGGACAGTATTTCACTTTAGGAGAGAGGTTGTATGAGTACCCAAAGACAGTCAGCAACCAAAGTGAAAGAACCAGAGACACAATAGGAGCCTTAGGAATGGAGACCAAGCAGAGGGAGAACAGAGGAGTGGACTAGTCCTCCCAACATAGAACCCAGCGTGACTCCCATCACACTATGCTGCTTCCACCTGATGTTGCCTTCATGAACTGGTATTTCTAAAAATGAGGTATAGCAAGAACTTAGGGAGGTTGGGGTAAGAGCCACAATGGAAATAATATGGAAACAGAAAAGAAGAGGGAGCTCAAATCTAGTACTTGAGAAGCTTTTCCACCATGAAAGACATGAAGTAAAGGACTGAATAAGGGTAAAGCCCTGGCTTTGGATTCAGGAAGCCTGAATTTAACTTATAATTTTGCCACACAATATCTGTGTGGTTTTAGTCACAGTAAACTTCTCTGGACCTCAGTTTTCTCATTTGTAAAAAGAGGTCACTTCTAACTCAAAGCCCGGACCTCAGTTTTCTCATTTGTAAAAAGAGGTCACTTCTAACTCAAAGCCTGTGATTCTGTAATTGTTAAGAGTTAGTGGAGGAAGAGGAAGGAAAGCAAACCCACATAGCTGCTAAAATTAGTGTTACAACAGGAAATGAAATGAATCTGTAGTCTGGAAAATTAAATCTGAAAACACTTCCTACATCTTTCAAGTGGATGGGTCAGGAAAATGAAATGCTCTCAGCGTGGCTAGTAAAATGAGTATTCAAGTCAAGCAGTGAACTTAAGCACTGGAAAAGGTGATGGATGAAGATTGTTCAGTCTTGTGTGGTTTGAGGTAATCAGTCCCATCACTTTATAGTTACTCTGTGTAGATATGGAAGAATAATATTACCTTGTATTTTCATAACACCTGTCCCTGAATAGCTCCCATTTCATTCCCAAGAGGACTATGAGGATTAATGAGAATGCATAAAGTCATGGACACGTGGGATTCTACCTGCTTCCTTTAACTGGGATGTGAGGTAATTTGCCCAAGGTCATGCAGAGGTAGAGCCGAGAACAGAACCAGGCACTCAGGCTTTCATGCATTAGACTGTGTTGCTTTGCACATAAATATTACTAATTAAGATTGCTGAACCTTACACATTCATTCTAATTTATCAGTACTCATGATGTTACCAATACTGCAAAGAAACTTCTGGCTTTATTTTGCTGAATGTGTGTGTGTATGCGTATATTTTAATCTAAGGTTTGTATGAAAATACTGTAAAACTAATTTTCGCCACCTCATGGAATTCCTTTTCTTTTAAGGTCTTTTATTATCATTCGTGGGTCCTGAGAAAATATTTGTGTTGAAGTATGAATGAAAATGACAGTATCCTAACCTTCAAATTACATGTCATCATTGAGATTAAAAGAGTGAATGTATGATAGTTAGGTTTTTTGTGTACATCAAGAGATAGGACATAAAAGCGTTAAAAAAAAAATGAAATTTCACTTTTCTGGGATCTTGTCACTGCTAGATATTTACCCCCAAAGAAGTCAAAGACAGAAACATTTTCATCCTAGAAGATCAATCTAGTCATGAAATTTATACCTTAGAACTACCCTCTGATTAGATGGCTCCTTCCAGAACCTTCATTTAAGGAGGCTGTTCAGTTAGCCGTGTCTCTCTAGATTACTCTATCATATCTCTGATCTGGGTATCTTCATCATTTCCTCTCCCCCTTATCCTTCCTTTAATGTGTTGTATTCCTCCAGTAGAATGTCTTTTCTGTTCAGGATAGGGACTGTCTACTTCAACTCTTGGCTTATTGTAAACACTCAACAGACACTTGTTGTTTTTTGAAAGAAAGGTCCCACAAACATGATATGTTTATAGCTTTTTTTGTTGTAATAGCAAAGAACTAGAAACAAAGTAGATTGATGGGAAAATGGCCAAACAATTGTGGTACATGAATGTAATGAAGTGCTGTGCTGAAAAGAAGAATGAAGAGGAGGGAGAGGGGGAGAAAAAGAAGCCTGCATGGGGAGACTCACATGAGCCAATGCAGAATAAAGTAAGCCAAGCTGGGAAAATTATGTACACGATAATTACAGCAGTGTAAATGGAAACAAAACTGAACGCTATGTGATTATAACAACTAAGCTTGTACCCAAAGAAGGGATGAGAAAAGGCATTTTGCTCCCTTCTTTGTAGAGTTGGGCTGTAGGAACAGAATACTGTATCACCTGTTGGGGCTGAAAAACCTTCCAGGACCTTGGTCTTTTCAGTAAAACTAAAGAAGGGCATATATGCTTCAAACCAGATACATTCATTTAGTATACATGTGGAGAGAAGCTGCCTGGGAAGATGATCTTTGCCAAGGGAATTTGCAGTATAGATTTTATGGTAACAATGCATTTGTAAAGTGGAGTATCTTTTTTTTTTTTTTTTGGCAAAATCTGTGAATAGCTGTCTTCCTTTCATAGCAAAGAGCAACTCGAAGCTACTACTTGAATTTCTGACTGAAGTGAGGATGGTCTGATATGTGGATGAAATAATCCTAATGTCAGATGATTTTGAAATAGAGCCAGACCACAAATCAGAAGTGATCCTCATGGCACAGCATAAAAGGCTGTGCCATTATATGTGACAAATTTCCAGGTGATTTTTAGAAAACTTGAAGTAGAAAAAGAGGGTAGATAAGCATGAACATGGAAAGGACACAAACCTTTGCTTCATTAATTTCTGGTGTATGCTATGACAACTCTTTTGCCTCCTTTACAATACCTTTTAAAATATGTATCAGTTATTTTTGTTAAAGAATAATCATGATGAAGATGATGATAACAGCTAACTTTTATAAAGTGCTTACTATGTGCCAGGCATTTTGTTAAATCCTTTACAATTACTATCTCATGTGATCCTCACAACATCCCTGGGAGGTGGTTGTCGTTATCACCCTCATTTTACAGATGAGGAAACCGAGGCAGACAAGTTAAGTGGATTGGCTAGTGTCACACAGTCAATGTCTGAGACTGAATTTCAAACTCAGGCCCCAAGTTTTATTCAACATTCCATGTAACTCCCCTTATTTTGGACTTCAGTAACTGGAGGAGAGAGTGAGTCTGACGATTACTTGCAGCTCTGCCTCACATCCAATTCAAGATGTGCTGTCATGAGCACTGGTCCTCTCTGAGAACAAAGAATGAACAACGATGATGAGACTGTATAAAATGGTGAAAATGAGGAGTAACTGGTAACAGCATTTATATTAGTGGTTTGAGTACTGGCTGTGTGACCTTGGGCAAGTCACTCAACTTCCCAATACTCTGGGGAGCTAACACTATAAATTGTAGAGAATATACTGTGTCAATAAAAGTACATGTCCAATCCCTATCCCTCCATATTCATAATACTATTATCAATCATGACAATACCCTATACTTTGCAGTATATGAGGTACTTTCACATATATTATGTCTCATTTGTTCTTCACACTGGCCCCATACGTAAGATTAAACAAGCATTATTTCCATTTTGTAGATGAAAGAAACTGATGCTTACATTAATTATTCTAAGTCACATTGCTAGTATATGTGAGAGTAGAACCCTGACTCAAAGTCATCTGCCTCCAGATTCAGTATTCTTTCCATTACACTTTGAGGTAATTTTTTAAAGCATAAAGATTTATGCTTTTTAAATTATCAGTATATAGAGCTTTAAATTATTTTAATTTGGATTACATGTTCAACAGAGTAAATCTCTAAAAAGTCATTGAGAATTATGACTGTGGGAGACCTGAGAATTAAGCTATGACAAGGTCCAACTTTGTACAGAAAAATGTCTTTGGTAGCCTTGACCAACACTCAGAAGAATCAAAATGATAAATCAGATGCTTTCCTCATTTAAAGTTTAATCATTCAAATAAATCATGCTAATGGAATCTTGGTTTGATATGTTTAACTTTTACCTATAAATATTATTAATCAACAAAGTTCTTTTAAAAAAAAGAGCAGTACTATGCTTTTTTCTCCCCATTCCTACTTTAATGTCTCATCATGTCATAGAGTTGATTGAGTTCTCCAAGGCTTTACCAGTGAAGATTTTGAGTACAGTTTTGGCAGCAAGTTGTGTCTTGCTCTCTTTGCATCAGTCTAGCTAAGAAGAGAGAAGCTTATCACCAATGAGTTGGTCACTTGATGATGACTTCCTTGGTTACAGCTATCTATAAAACCAAAATACAAAATGGTTTTCAGTCTAGTGTACCAGAAATGTACCAGATGCAGTAAGGGCTCAGTAGAGCAGATTATTAAGTTTACGTTGTGAGCATTTGTGCCTCAGAAATCAGCAAATGCTACAAATCATGGCTTAATTTGTTTTGTTGATTGTCTAGACTTTTAAAAGTGAAAGAGAATATGTTAATAATACAAATTAAACATAAAAGTGTGTCACATTTACATTTTTTTCTTGGAGAGTTGGTTTTTAAACATTTACCTGAGTGCTCATGGCTGTGTCTCTCTTTCATTCTTTATTAATGATGGTGTAGTGGAAGAAATGAATCTTGACACCCAAACCATTAAAAATGGAAATTTCAGCTAAATAAATGGAAGAATAGACCATATATTGTCCTTGGGTGGCGGCAAATGATTTGATTTTATCATAGATACAAAGTCCAGGAACATCATTTTTATGGCACGTTGGGTCACCTCATACTGAAGAGCTCATGATTATCATTTGCATGAAACTGAAGAGAGCTTATTGCCAGCATCTGTTGTAAATGATGAAGTAGAGAAATTCTAAAGAAAACAAATTAAACTCTAAATTAAATCATATTCAGTGACTTCAATTCAAAGATAGGCATGAGGGTGAAAAATGTATTGGAAGATATGGTTCAAGGGTAGGGAATGAGAGAAGGGAAAAATTTGTAGACTACACAGAGAAACTCACCCTACTGAATACATGCATGCATTCTTTGAGAAAAAAGGATTCCTTGGATGTGGTAATGAATTATATCACAAAAAATGAAATAGATCATGTAGTTTAAGAAATGACTGGAAACTAATGTGGAAGTTATTTCTTAATCATTATCTGTCACAAAACTTGTTAGAAAAACTATTCACAAAAAAGGGGAAAATCTCTATTTATACAAAAAATATTGGTAGCAGTTCTTTTTATAGCAGTGGCTAAGAATTATAAATTGAGGGAATGCTTATCACTTTGGGAATGGCTGAACAAGTTGTGCTATAAGAAATGACAAGCAGGATGATTTCAGAAAAACCTGGAAAGACTTGAACTGATTCAGAGAGAAGTGAGCAGAACCAGCAAACATTGTACACAGTAACAGCAGTATTGTATGAAGAAGAGCAATGCAATGATCCAAGATATTCCCAAAGGATTAATACTGAAGCATGCTATCTACTTCCAGAGAAAGAACCGGTTTTATCTGAATACAAACTGGAGCACACTATTTTTCTCTTTCTTATTTTTTGTCTGAGTCTTCTTGTGCACAGTGACTAATATGGAAATGTTTTTATATTATTGCACATGTATGTCAGATTGCTTACCATCTCCCAGAGGGGGAAGGGAAGGGAGTGAAGGTTAGAATTTGGAACTCAAAACTTAAAAAAAAACCCCAAATGTTAAAAATTATTTTAACATGTAATTTTGGAAAAATAAATATTATTTTAAAATGGATGCATCTAAAATATTTATTAATATATTAAAAATAATAAAACTGTTACATATAAAAAAAGGAAAAATGATCAAAATAAATGCCAGACTAGAAAAGAATAAGAATGACAAGAAGATACATTGTTCAGTTGAAGCATCACCAATCTTATCTATTTTAAATAAGCTGTTGATGTTGCATAATTGAAAAGGGATAAAATGATGGATATTGGCATTCCTCCACTGCTCCTCCAAATGTTAATAGAAGTTGTAGTGTTTGAAAGTTATCAATATGGTTCTGGAGACTAGTAGTTTTCTGGGACACATACAAATTTAAGGGGAAAGAAGTTTCTCCTGAACTAAAACAATATTAAGAGTGGATAGAAAGTTGACCTCAGAATTAGGAAGACATGAATTCAAACCCCATCTCTTCCATATTCTCCTTGTGTGACAAATCATCTGACCTTTCAGTGTCTCCCTTTAGATGGCATAGAAATGACCATCTACATTGACAGAAGAAATTCATTCTCTGGGAAATCCTCTTCACTAAAAATGTCAAACTCATAGCCAGCAGGCTTTAAGTGGCCTCCAAAAACTGAAACCCAACCAAATTAAAATATAATTAAGAAATGTTTAATAAATAAATAAAATACAATACAATATGAAGTTATTTTTGGTTTTCTGAGCTAATATGCCACTGCAGGGATTCTGTTTTTATTTTAATTTGATATCCTTGTTCTTCACCAACGAAATTACAGATCTGGTCCTTCCCCTACCTCTAACAGTGACTTCCCTCTTGGATTGTCTCAATTTAGAACATATGTCAGTAGGAAGCAGTGCAACATAATGGAAAAATTTGTTTGGATGATGAAAAACTCCATTTTACCGATCTCTTTGAATTCTTTCATAGGATTTCATTTTCTATGACTGACAATTGATTCCTGGCTTCCAGACTATCTCATTCCACCAAGTTCTATAAGCACATATGATATCTGAAGAGAGAAGAATCTGAATTATCCTGTGTTTTCTTGTCTTACCTAGAGTGAGGATTATTTGCATTCTAGATCTTCTTGGTTTATCTTGTGTAGCTGAAATTCATATGCCCTTTTGCAAGTGAATTCTTGGATTGGACCTTGTATTTATTTCTTAATCAGTGTGAAAAAAAAGTTTATTGCTCAGTGATACAATACATTTTCTTCTCTAAATTTACTGCCATTTAGTCCCACATGAAAACTAAAATGATGATTTGCCAATGTTTGGGTAGTGAGCTGCCTGATAACATGAACCTTGGCTTAGGATATATTGTGGAAAGCACCAATCAGGATCTCAAGATATGAAGTTCCAGATTCTGCCTTTTAGTTCTTGTGATCAGTGGGGATAGAGCTGTGAACTTCAGAATTTATAGATAGGGTTGCTATCTGATATTGAAGGTAATATAGCTACTACAAAGAGAGCTGCTATAGATATTTTTGTACATGTGGGATCCTTTCCCATTTAATGATTAGATTTTAAATGAGGTATCTAACTATCTCTTCCTGCAGGTCAAGGAAGTTCTTTGATCAATTTGAGCTTATAGGGTGGCAAATCTTTTGAGATAATAATTTTGTTATCTTCCCATGGAGAGTAGGGACATGCTCCTCTTGGCACAAACTGAAAATTTACTGACAGGGACTGATAGATATATACTAACTTTGTAACTTTGAGCATGTCACTTTATCTGGACCTTGGTTTTCTATCTTCAAAATGAGAGGGTTGGGCCTAATGATCTCTAAGTTCCCTTTTAATTCTAAGCTTGTGATCCTATAAAGCCCTGTAAATCCAGAATGTAAGCTCGGCATTGGCCATATGCGTTCCCTACATATGTATGTCCCTGTTGTTAGACTTTTAAGTTTGTGCTTACTTTTTCTGATGCTGACTTTATGTGTATTTATGGGAACATATGCCCCAGGTTTTTGAGAGAAATGTTTTATAATTATTCTTGCTATGAACTGTGTCTGATTGCTAAAGAGACACATATTGGTAGGCGATCACAAGTTATAGGATTAGGACAATGGTCACCCACTGGGTTGCTGCTAGAAATCTTTTTTTAAAAGAAATTATTTATTTATTTTATTTGGAACTTAAATAAAACAAGTTTCCATAACAAAGTGGAATAGGAAAACAGAGGATTGTACCTGAAATTGAAGATCCATTATGTACAATTTGCTATATCTTTCAAATACACAACAAAATTATTGTGTAACGTTCTCTTTTTCCTCTCTACCTCAGCCCGCCAAGCTTCAAGATGGCTACATTAGATACAAATCTGCATGTGTGTGTGTGTTTGTGTATGACTGTGTATGTATGCATATGTGTGTATGCATGTATATGTGCATGTGTGTTCTTTTTCTGGATACAAACAACATCTTCATAGGATTTTTGTGACCGATTTGGGTAATGACTGGGTTGCTCAAAGTTATTCTTAAAACAATATTGCTATTACTGTACACACTGTTTTCTTGGTTGTATTCATTTTGCTTTTCATAATTTCATGGAGGTCTCTGCATGCTTTTTTTAAAATCACTGAGTTCATCCTTTGTAGTATTCAATCACGAACATATATCACAATATGTTTAGCCTTCCTCTAACTGATGGGCATCTCCACAATTTCCAGTTTTTTGCTACCACAAAGGGAGGTGCTATAAATGTTTTGGAACATAGAGGTTCTTTTCCTTTTCCCCTAATCATCTTGGGATACAGACTTAATAGTGGAATTGCTGGGTCAAAGGGCATAGGCAGTTTAATAACTCTTTGCACATAATTCCAAATCTCTCTAAAATGTTTGGATCAGCTCACAGATTCAGCAACAATGAAATTTTTGACAGACTACTTTCTAGCTTTCCCAATAATTTTTTTCTAACAAATAATGAATTCTTATTCCCAAAACTTGAGTCTGTACTCTAGTCAAATACTAGGCAACTGCATTCATTTGAAAATGTAGATTATTATATCTGCTCTGTTCCAGTGATGTGCTTCTTTATTTCTTAGCCAGTACCAGATAGTTTTGATAATTATTCCCTCATAATATAGTTTAAGGTCTGGTACTATTAAACCTCCTTCCTTTACATTTTTCCCATTAATTCCTTTGATATTTTTGACCATTTGTTCTTCCAAATGAATTTTGTTATTATTTTCCTAGCTCAGTAACTTTTTTGGTAATTTAATTGGAATGGCATTGAATATATAGATTAATTTTGGTAAAATTGTCATTTTTATCATATTGGCCCTGCCAATTTAGTGTTTAATTGGGGATTATTCATTTATTCTTTTTCTAGTTTTTTTAATTGCATACTCAATTTATTGGTGTGCTTTTTCTCTTTTTTTATTGATATAAGCACTTAGAGATATCAATTTTCCCCTGATTACTGATTTTGCTGTATCCTATAGGTTTTGATATATTGTTTCATTATTGTCATTTTCTTTACTGAACTTACTGATTGTTTCTATTATTTGTTCTCATACATTCTTTAAGATTAGGTTGTTTAGTGTCCAATTAGTATTTTTTCTATGTTTTCACAGTCCCTTATTAAAATTTTCATTGCATTATGGGTCTATAAAGGAAACATTTAATATTTCTGCTTTTAGCTATAAAATTTTTGTGCTCAACATATGGTCAATCTTTGTAAAGGTACCATGTACCATTGAGAAAAAGATGTATTCTTTTCTATTTCCATTCAGTTCTCTCTAGACATCTATCATATCTAGCTTATCTAAAATTCTATTCACTTCCTTAATTTCTTTTTTATTTATTTTCTTTTTGGTTAGATTTATCTATTTCTGGGAAGGGAAGATTAAAGCCCCCCATTATTATAGTACTACTATGCATTTCCAACTTTAAATTCATTTAACTTTTAAAAATTTAGATGCTGTAATATTTGATGCATATAGATTTAGTATTGAAATTGCTTCATTATTTATGGTACCTTTTATTATAATGTAGTTTCCTTGTTTATCTCTTTTAATTAAATTTATTTTAGCTTTGACTTTGTCTGATATCATGATTGTTACCTTTGTTTTTTTTTAATATTAGCTGAGTCATAATACATTCTACTCCAGCCCTTTATTTTAACTCTATGTTTATCTCTCATTTTAAAATGTGTTTTTTGTAAGAAGCATATTGTTAGATTCTGATTTTTAATCCATTCTGCTATCCATTTATGAGTGAATTCATCCCATTCACACTCAAAGTTATAATTACTATTTATGTATTTCCCTCCTTCCTATTTTT